>NC_085014.1:28443957-28743957 GCF_963854185.1 Sardina pilchardus
TGTGTGTGTGTGTGTGTGTGTGTGTGTGTGTGTAAGGAGATATTTGTGCGCTTCCATAAATCTTGATGTGTGTAAAGGGGCTTGCATTCATGCATGTGCGCTTGGATGTATCTGTCTGTGTGTGTTTGTGCGTGTGTGTGTGTATGTGTTTGTGTCTGTGTATGTGAGTGTGTGTGTGTGGGTTTGTGTATATGTGTGTGTGTGTGTGTGTGTGTGTGTGTGTGTGTGTGCGCATGTAACGGAGGCAAACGCTTCCACTGACAGTGCAGTGCGCTGCTCCAACCCTACCAGGAGGCACAAACAGCAGGCAAAGCCACACTTAATTACATGCAAGGCTAACTCACTTCATTATCCTCGGCTACTGTATGGAGATTGTGCAAGCGGAGCAGAAAGACGCCAAACTTTCACATTTGTGCGAGAAAAGTGCGAGGGAGCGAGAGCGAGAGCGGGGGATGGGCGAGGCAGGGAGACAGCATGGGAGAACAAGGAGCAGCCGCCGACTCCAGCTCAGCCAATAGGGTTGCGGGAGGGGGGGCGGGGCTTGGTGACTCAAGGAGAGCTGGCAGAGCGTATCCATGGCAGGTCCACATGATTGGCCACATGTTCAAGCAATCACTTCCTCCGCCGTCCTCACTGATTGGATTTACACCATTACGGGGACAAACACAGACGCTGTGGAGCAGGCTGGGGGAGCTGGGGGGAGTGCAGGTTGTTGTGTGACGTCATGTGCTAGCGTGTGGCCCTCTCTCTTTCATCTCCAGCGCTGCTGCTCCACTCCATAGTACACAGCCAGCACTAAAGTTTGGGACTTTGGGCAGGCCTGGAACATGCAGTGGGCTACTGACAGCAGCTCCCGTCACAAGAGCCTCTGTGCCATTTCCATCTGTGAGTTGACAGGGGAAGTTGCAATGTCCATCTTTTTTAGCGTGGTATTTTCTCCAATGTATAACCTAATGCCAGGCTTGTCCATACGGTCCACAACTCTCCAGTATTCTCTCAATCTGACACTATTACGCATCCAAATACGTTAGATGTGCACTATCACATGCATCCAAAACTCCACTCACTTCTTAGTAATGGTAATGTTTTTCTCAAGGATGTTGTACTTAAATGCAGACAGACAACATTTCAAATGTAGACTGATGACGTAAACCAGTGAGAGGCTATACAATTTAAAATATAAAAAAACAGCAAAAATGTGTCCATGATCAACACTACTCCTTTTCCATACAAGCATGCTGAAGTGGCATTTTAAATGACAGGGTGACATACGGTTTGGGCAGCTACCTTTGTCATGCATGTTTATGGGAAAACTGTGCCCAATTAATGCCTCAGACTCGGGCTATAGAGGAGCAGCCACATGGGGCCATCTATCTTCAGCAGAGAAATATATAACCTCTGACCTCCGTGTGGCAGATGAAAAGTGGGGACCTGTTGATTTATTATACTGAGGAGGTGTGTGTGTGTGTGTGTGTGTGTGTGTGTAGGGGGTAGTGGCTTTGAAGGGGGGAGTTAGAACTCGCACCAAGGCACACATCCTACCTTACATCTGTCAGTCTCAGTGTCAGCTGCAGCAACCCCCATTACATAAACCCCCCCGGCTGCTCTGATTCCCTATTCTCTCCCTCTCTCTCCCTCCCTCACACACACACACACACACACACACACACACACACATACGCATACTTACATACATACACACACACACACACACACACACGTCTACACATTCGGTTACCAGAGAAACATGTATCAATAGAACATTTCTGGCGTTTCTGCATTCTCAGAGCAGCCACGTGACTGAGCCCTGGTCACCTGACAGGATGCAAGACCAAATAGGGCAATACGAGGTACAGGCAGTCTTAAAGGGACCAGACACGGTTTGTTTGGAGCCTCCATCCAACACGCCTCTTTTGAAGGCGCTGCTGGTGAAAAGGGGCTGAAGAAGAGCATTCTCTCCTGGAGAAACACCTCAAAGCGACACCTACGCGCTCCTCTTTGCCACAAACACTCTCCCTAAAATCAGCAGCTTACGCAATGCCCCCTGAATGTTCTCCTGATTATTTCTCTGGGTCTACAGCTCATCTTGTGCTCCTCCATTCAGCTCCATGAATGTGTGTGTGATGAGGCTCTTGTGTGTGGAGCCACTCAGGGCAGTTGAGAGCAGGAGCAGAGTGTGTGGCCGGGGCGCTGTGGCCTTCTAGCTCCAGTCTAGAGCCTCCACCTCACACTCGCACTCGCACTCACACAAACATGCTAAACAAAAGCTCCTGTGAAGACTGTGACTCCTATTAATAGTCCTGCTGGCAGAAAACAGCTGCTGCCCCAAACACAGCACATCTAACTGACAGTATAATGATGGGGGGGACAGAGAGAGAGAGAGAGTGAGGGAGAGTGAGGGAAGGAGGGAGGGAGAGAGAGAAAAGAGAAGAAAGAGAGAAGGAGGATGGGAAGGATGGGAATAAAAAGGAAAGGAGGGGAGGGGAGGGTGTCGAGCGTGGATGTGAGGATGAAATTAAGGTGGTGTAAGCAGGAATGTGTGTAACTGGCTGAGGATGAAAGGATCAAGCGAAGGCACAGATGCAGCGCGAGGCAATGGCTGCTCTGCTTTCTCATGAGAACACATCAGATGGGCACAGGAGCTCTGAGAAGAGCGAGAGAGGAAGAGACAGACACATGATAACACTGAGTGGGATCATATGCAATGACTAGAGCGAGAAGGACTACAAACATGTGCTGCACAACTAAGGGAAAGGTGGAGGGGGGGAGTCACACACACACACACACACACACACACACATACATTTTTGTAAGGGTATGATGCATATTCATTGCTGGGTGGTTGTGCATATTTTATACACATTTGCATTGTCTCTAGAATGAACACCCAGTGTGCTACACTATGTTTGACACACATACACATATTCATGTACATATAGACAGATGCATAAACACACATGATATCCATATACTACAGCTGTTCTTCAGGGTCTAGCCTCAGCGTGTGGAGCTGTAGAGAACAGATAGATACGAGAGAGCAGGGGAACCAGAGAGACGCAAAAGAGACGAAAAGCAGAGACGGAGGGAGGGAGGGAGCGTGCACGCGCACGAGAGAGGGAGAGGGAGAGGGAGCGAGTCAGTCTGTGGGGATGCAGGCAGGGGGAGGAATGAGGTTTCCATGGCAACCCACGGAAAGGCTGAGCTCTGGGTGTCCGTTCCAGCTCTGACTGCGTGTGTACTGCACCGGCCCTCGCCTCTCTGCCACCTCTCCATTCTCTCTCTCTCTCTCTCTCTCTCTCTTTCTCCATCACTCTCTCTGCACACACACACAAACACACATGCACATTTCCCTCCTGTGATAGCATCCAGGCGCAACACAATGCTATATTTGATATCCATAACACTCCCATTGAAACGGGGGCTTCTTCAGAGCACGCCTGAGAAAATGGCACAGTCATACAAACAGTCAGCCTCTGCAAGCCCAGAGCCATAGCCCTCTCCTCTATTCTTGCTTCACCTCTCTCTCTCTCTCTTTCTCACATTCTCTCTCTCCCCCACACCCCTCCTCCTCCTCCTCCTCCTCCTCCTCCCTCCCTCCCTCCCTCGCTCGCTCTACACGCCCCCGCCTCATGCACTAGTTCTCGGCTCAGCTGAAAAGCCAGCGCCTGCGGGCGCCGTGCTGCCATGTGCCGCTGGCTGGCTGCGCTCTGATTGGGAGGGCATGTGAGCGCGCTCTGCCATCCGATCGCCCAACCTGCCCCTCTCCTGGCGCCCTCAGGTGCACGCCAGTGTGGGAGCATTAGTGCCACTGCCAGCCACCTCCGTCCCCACGGCGCGGCCGCCTCACCCAGCCTGCGTCTGCGGTCTGTGCGTGTAGGATGAGGGACACACTGGGCTGGGCTGCCTACTGTAGAGATGCCATCAGCCTCGGAGGGTGATTTACAGAGAGAATGGATGCCCGATATAGCACAGGAACAGCTAGAGTTCTCTTTTGGATTTGCTGCCACTAAAGCACCAATGTGGCATCACATTCCACATGTAGAGGGACGTGTTCCTGAACACCATTCACATTTCACCACAGTAGCATCTACGACGCGGAGCAGCTTTCTACATGTCTGCACATAAACAATTGGACATTTGAAACCCACAGGGGGAAAAAAAGCGCTAAATTGATTTATGATGGCGGAAAGATTGCTTGTGAGTTCTCCCGACCCAAAATAGCTGTACTTAACTTATTAGCTTTGCTGCACAAATATGCCCCGTCAACGTGAAGCATGAGGCTTCCCATGCCGTCTATGAGAGCACAAGACTAAATTGCGTAAATCTGCCATTGTTCTACCATGCTCCGGATGTCATGCACTACCAGAGAATATCTCAAAGGTCACAGCGCCTAATGAAAAATAACAAATGTCAAAGTGCATTAACAGCAGCCCCTGTGATGCTCGAGTGAGTAGGCTGTAATGAATGAGAGATGAACCAAAACATTCAACCCCGTATTTCTCTCTCTCTCTCTCCCTCCCTTGCTCTCTCTCTCCCTCGCTCTCTCTCTCTCTTCTGTGGCCTCTTTATGACCCCCCACAGCCCAATTGCGGGCGTCTCCACCAACCTTGGGCGTCTCGATGTGGGAGCGGCTAACCAGGCCACACACTCTCTCCACCTTCTGAGGGCTCCTCCTGCTGGTCACTCGCACACGGGACACACCCTCCTCTTCCTCTTCCTCAGTGGAGTTCTGCACAAGACAAAGACACCCATCAAGAATTACAAAAAACAAGTTGCTTAAAAGGGTTTCAGTTTCAACAGAAAATGTTGTTTTAAATGTGTACAATATACACCAGATAATGATCCAGGCTTTGAAAGGTCCAATATGTGTCTGACCAATCACTGTAACATTAGTCAAATGTAATGCCTCCATGTCTACGGTGGTGGAGGAGACTAAAACACTAATACTAAAACATTTGGAAACGTTTGGAAGTCTTGAGCAGAACATGAACGCTTCATTTTCACCACAGAAATAGACAGGCAGTGAAATGTGGTGCTTTCTTAATCAGCAAAATAACCCAATAAAATGATAATATTGACTAATACATAATAGATTTCCACACTGTTTCATACCATGTACGGTCACTGCAAAAAATAAGGTCTAACCTTATAATAAATATAATAAATAATATTATTCTTATATTGAGATATAAAAATCTATGTGGTACCATTTTTAGTATTAAGAGACTTAACTAGCACTCTCTCCAAACATCATTTTGACTTAATAAGAGTTTGACTAAATTTAAGGAGTCTTATCAAGACAGATTTGTTCAACACACTTGCATCAAATGTTCTTGTTTTTAAGACAAATTTGCTTAACGCACTGGCAGCCAAATTTGCTTGTTTTCATGAGGTTTGTTTCCAGACATGATTTTATGAGAAAGCGCTAGGCAAGTGTCTTGACATTGAAAACAATACTTACTAGATTACCTTTATCTTGATATCAGATTGATCACACTTAGTTGGATTTGTATAGGTAAGCAGTTTTTGCAGTGTAATATATGTTTTACCATCCTCCTAGGGTCTCTGCACATTCATATAGTTAAGGGCCTGATTTGGCATGGACTAGTTTCCTGGAGGTGTTACCTAAATAGCTGTGTGGCAAGTTATCTCCCAGAAACACAACACAACTCAAGACAATCACAGGGAGACTCAATGGCTACTCAAATAAATCAGACAAACACAGATTATTGAGTATTCCGTATGCTAGACAGAGCATTATACTGATGACAACACATGCACCATGCAACATCAGAGTCATGAAGTACACAATTTACCACTGTACATACAGTAAAGGCCCTGTATATGACATAAGCTCTGATACAAACAACACGTACAGTATGACAGCAGCATAGCTCCATGCCTCAACTGAGTCAAAAAGGGTTATTTTCTTTGTTTTGGATTCACTGCTGTCTCCAGCTCTGCAAACACATGGGTAGCCACAGTGAGTCCATTTCCACCCATATATTCCTGCGAGCTCTAATGAACACTGACTCACTGCTGTTTGTTGTGCAAACAGGCAGCCCTTTAAAATGGAGAGAGAAAACAAGCAATGCGGATGAAAACTGGACTAGACAGTTCCATCACTTGGATCTACGGCACAAAAACATCACAAACGCTGACAGAGAGGGAGAAAAGGGCACCGCCGAGACACACCACTTCAGCGAGCCGAGGTAAGCTGGCGTTTGAGAGGAGCATCGAGGTGACAGCGAGGCATGTGTGCGGGTGTGGACAGCGTCCTGCCTACCTGGGCTTTGCTCTTCTGCTTGGCACAGCCAGCGCTGCACAGGCACCTGACGGGCAGCAGAGGGCAGCCTCTGGTGAAGGCCATGACCGGAGCAGGGTCACCAGAGCAGAGCCGTGTTCCACTTTGCTAAAAAACGGTCTCCTTTGGTCGCTTTAGTCACCAGAGACCCCAGAGCTGTGCTCCTGTGTGTGTGCCATTTGCTTGTAGATGTGTGTGTGTATATATACACACAAAAATAAACCCATGTGGGCACCACGTGCCTTGGCCACACCTCCTCTACCTACCTGTGACACCACAGGTACAGTAGGACTACATTGTGACATATGCAAACAGTGACCACATCATCACTAAGGTTGTCCAAACTGTCCAATTTCCTTCCTAATAAAACATCATCTCTACTCCAATCATCAAACACCATATGCAGCTCAACAGCTATAACGCACAATGGCTATGGAATGTGCAGCTCATTCTGGTGGGACAGAACATCTCCTGTTCAATTCCACTCCTCATTGCTTGACATGAGCGCGCGCGGCGCATACTGTAGCTCTTCCTTCATCCCCTCTCTCCACTCATCTTCCCTCGTCTTTTGCCTCAGCTTCCCAGAGGACAGGAGCAGGGTCCCATGACAACGGTAAGGGATGGTGCTGACTGCATCTTTCTCCCCCTCTGAACTGAAGGCTGCTGATGCGCCATGTCAGGCCTCACGGATCCCGCGCCGTATCATGTTGAGCGCGGATCCTTTTTACCCGCCGCCATGTCTCCACTTTCCACCATCTATTAGGATGCAAAGAGGCAGCTGCACATCAGGGCGCTCTATCTGATAGCACATTCACCTGTCACAGCTGGGGAGAGTCTCAGGCTGCCCACACACACACACTGCACTCCCCACTGCAGCTTGACTCTCCACCATCACATGCGTCTGAGACGCTACTCAACCACAGGAACGTCCTCCTCTGGTGCCGTGAAAACAATCAGAACCTGTCTGGCGACAAGACAAAAAACAAACCACGTACAGTATACTGCTTTTACATGCTCCAGAAGTGATGCACTGTACTGTACGTGCCAGAGAGTGTATCTTGACATGCTGAATGGGATGGTAGCTTACAGTCATGTTCCTCACCACTCCAAAATGACTTCTCTGCTCCCTTTAATTTGTTTCTTTATTTTTTACCAAAGAGTACTTCCTTAATTCACTCATTACGGCTGCTTTTTCTCTCTCTCTCCTGGTCTCTCCAGCCTCTCTGCACCAAATCATTGAATTTGCAGACTCATTTTATTTCATTCCTAGCCTCCACTCAGGTGTTGGCGTGTGGAGAATACTAATGAGCGCTTCCCTGGGTGTCCACTCTGCCGCTGCGGCTGCCTCCACGGATGCACACCCCACAGCCTCTCTCCTCTCTCCCCAGCCAGCGCTCGCACACACACACACACACACACACACACACACACACACACACACACACACACACACACACACACACACACACACACACACACACACACACACACACACACACACACACACACACACACACACACACACACACACACACACACACACACACACACACACACACACACACACACACACACCTCTCAGTGGTACAGCAATCGCAGCACAGCCTTATTAATGCCCATGGGTACACTAAGCTGTGGCTGATTCGGAGGAGAGGGGGATCTGAGGCGTCTTTCTGGGCGTACTGTCTCCAGCCGGAGATGCTGGATAATACAGACGTACAGAACAGCCCCACACTGCTGCACCAGAGAGCAGGGAGCTGACACGGAGAACAATATGGAAAACTGATGTGAGTAATATTACTGTTTCACTGTCACCATCACTACAAGGCAATTCTCTGTGGTCCGCTCCATTTCCAATTCATCACAGACTCTTCTTTTAAAGGCAAACATATTGTGCAATCAGCTGAGCAAACAAAATACATGCTGTTCACATATCACCTCTAAATATTTACCTTGTGATATGAATCCACACATGGAGCAGGCTGATGCCTATCAACTCTATATGAATATAAATGTTTAACGTTTAACATCGCTCACTTTTGTCATTGTACTAGCTTGTAACCTCTCCATGGCACAGGGCCCATGTTAAAGTTAAATTACAGCGAAACAGCTGAGCTGGAAATGATTAACTGCTCTGTGAACTGGAGTGGCGCAGTGGAGAAGGTCCTTGTTATAGTGGCCCTGGCACAGAAAGAGTGACTCCTGCTGGCTGGTTAGAGAGCCCCATCAGGTGAGTCGTGGGCACAGGGACCACAGCATACTCCTTTACAGACAGGACTCCCTGTTCAGTCAGGGAGGTTTTAGTAGATAATGGAATTTTGTGGAACATTCTCCAGTTTATTTTGATGGCAATACACCTGACACAAAGCTTAGTTAAACTTTAACTTGCGTTGGCCTATTTTAATCTATTCACACAACTATCATGTACAAGAGCCACAACTGGCACCAGAGATCATGGCCATCCAATTGTTTTTTAGCCCTGTGCATTCCATACAAAGACTTATCTGGATTCTCTCTTTTCTGTTCTATTTTTAGAGATCAGTTTGTACAGTACATTGCAGTGCTGTATAGTGCTTGTTTAATAATTGTAATTATTTTTAAAATAAATAAATAAATTAAATACTGTGATTGAAATTATTCACATAATTAATTCACACAATTAATCACAGGTCAACTGTGATTTTGCCTCGTTGTCTTTCAGAGGCTGTAGCAAGCTCAGCTCTACAGCTATGGTGACGTGCATGGCATCATATGAAACATAGCATCCATCGGCACCTTGACATGCTAGAGAGAGGAAGGAGGCTGAACAACACTCAAAGCTTTGGTGGTGCAACTGGCAACAGCGCCAGTACCATATTCTGGTCCAAGTGGCCACAGGGACCCGGGTCCAATCTAAATCCCACACCATCTCTCTCGCACTCACTTACTGTACTGTTGGGCTCTCAATGTCCCACAAAATAAAGATAATTGGTGAGGAAATTTGTGTTCAGCTTTTAAAACATACAAGAAAATAGCATTGAATTGGTGTTGAATCTACATTAACTCCCTGATTTTACATTTAAATCCATTATTAAATCCATTATTAATTCATTCTTCATTCCCAGAAAGAAATGTGATTAATCACAATAAAATTGCACAATCAATTTGTATTCTTTTTAATCATGATAGCCCTGGTGCATTACATTTATAAGAGACAAACAGTATAAGTGAATATTTTACTAGTACTGGTGCTCTCTAGGCACCGTTAACCTTGGGAGCGCCATAGGCCATCAAGCTCCTTTAATGTACTTACAATGTATGAGCAGTACAGTGTCAGCTTTCATTCACTCCAGCCAGAATAAACACATTCGGACATGTTAGACTGAGCACTTCTACAAAACAAATTGGCATGACTGGATTGCATTGGCAAAGTTTTAAATCATGAGTTGGAGGGGTAACTCCATTTCAACTGTGGCAGCTAAAATAAATCAAATGTCTATGAAACTTGTCTATCTGCTATTCCACGATGCTTTGTCCTGTACAATACAGCCATGTACTCTCAGCCTCTCTCTCTCTCTCTCTCTCTCTCTCTCTCTCACAAAAAACTTCTCTCTAATCCAAATGCAAAAAGCAGGCCAAAGTGTTTTCTCTTAACGGGCCAAGGATCAATTTTATTACAATTCTGGCTTAGCGTCGGAGGGAAGAAGTTATGAGACGGCACTAAATCATGCAGGTGATGAAATATCCCATTTGGGGACCATTAAAAGATCAATGACTACGGTTCCCATTGCAACCACATGAATGGGGCACAATTTATGTGCAGCACAACCTGACCAACCTGCACAATGGAGGCATGGCTGTATACATTCCTCGCCCACTTGCGGCCTCCTTTTCCCACCCAAAAGCTATGCTACGCTACGTGGCTATTTTCACTGCTTGGGCTATAAATATTTGGAGCAGCCATGTGACTGCAGGCCCTTGTAATGAAAGGTCTGCGCTGAATCCTCATGAAGCCTACTGGCAAGCACATGGTGTCACCGCCGCAGCGGCCTTCCCACAAATGAGTCATGAGGAGGGTCTGCCCAGCCCGTCCTCTCTGGTCACTCCAGCCCCCCGGTAACCTTCACTCGCCCCACCCGCCCCTCCGCCCCTCCGCACCACTCTTCCCCTCATTAATATTCTCCAGCTCAATAGACCTTACAGGGGCAACAATAGAAGGAGTCAGTGAAACGGCAGGTGGGTAACTTTTGAATGTAGCACTACAACGTTGACAAATTTCATCTTTTATAATCAAGAGGTCTTTTCTGTGTTGCTATGCATGACATTCCTTGCCTGGGTGAATCCTGACAAATCTGTCAGCAAATTTGAATTTGCTCTGCAAAAGGTCTGGTGACCGTCCCACTGAAGTCAATTACAGAATCACCAAAAACCCAGGAGCCAATCACCACCTCTTATCTGGCATGGGGTGGGCTTTATGTGATGACAGACAAAGGAGTACAGCTACAGTAGCAGCGCTGTTCAACTCAACCAATGGCTGCGCTGATGGTGTCAGTTTTATACGATATGGACGCATATTTTCTTTGGAATTCAGTTAACAGCTGCATTTAAAGCCTTTGTTTATGAGAAAGATGTGTTTGCTATACTTCCATAAAGACTGTATAAGAATTGAATGTACCAGTTTAAATTTAATTCCATTGCTGGTTAGGCCCCTTATAAATCAGAAGTGAATGAAGGGTCCCCAGATCCATTGTCAATCTCAAGTGAACTCGTGTGGTTATGGCCTTCCCCAGGCTGTTCCCCCAGATGACTTCCTACCTCTTCTGCCTCCTCTGCTCCATTCTCCTTCGGTCCGTTCTCTGTGGCGTTCAGCTGCAGGGTCACCTCGTAGCATTCCTGGATATCTGCAGGTGAGGAAACAGTGGACAAAACAGGGTGTCAAGGACAACTGCCTTCCTCATACCTAAAAAGAGAACTCCGTCATCATCAAGATATTTTCAGTGAAGTGTGTGGGTACACATCAACTCACGCCGCTTTGAAATATCCACATCACTCCAGAGAAAATCATTCATCACAATGTTTGGTTTGTCTAAACAGATTTGGTGGTATTTTCAGCACCACGCTAACTGTGATTCATGAGCAGGCAGTCACACTGTGCCATTGCTTCATTGCTTTTCAGCGTATAAAAACGACCTGCTTGGCCGAATCAGATGAGTGCACAGCTCGTCAACACACAAGGTCAATAACAAAGTTAGCTTACTGGCCAAACCTGCACTTTAATCCAACCATTGTGTGCTTCTATAAATATCAGCTGCCTGCCCTTCCAGCATGCCTGCCCATACTGGGCTTACAGGGCCAGGGCCCTGTGGTGCCCCCACCTCCCCCCTGCCCACCCACCCACCCACCCTCACATCCAGTGGCTGCTGACATGAGACATGACATATTGATGATATCCTATCAAGGGCAACTCACAAGGAGCAGCTGCCTGACGGCCACGCTGAGCGTCCAGGTTGTAATTATTATGCAGGCTACACAATTATGCCCAACCAACTGGCACGTATGTTATTCAAACGTGAGACCATGCAGTTACACACTTTAACACAGGGCTTTGGAGACACTGGACTGCACTGTATTTGTTTTGTTTTTTTCTCCTGGTGTGGAAAAATACCATTCACCATGCCAGAGAACAAGTGAATTGGATCAGTAGGGCAGTTAGAAACAGGGTCAGCATGAGAGAGTTGATCTAGTTCATGCTAGGAATCTTCTGATTCAGCATAATGACTGAAGTAAACACTATAGCACAGCTCTGACCGACATACCGTAGGTGGTTGCAAAAGCCATGGGCCTGACTTTCCACAGTAGTTGATTCTGAAACGAGCTCTCGGCAGCTGATACATTAGCAACATCCCTAACCAACTGAAGCAACCTGCACTGTGGTGTGGACAGAAACAATATAGCCATACTGTAGCTATAGCCTCGGGTATGTCATAGTAATGTGTTTAGGTGCGAGGTAGGGAGATCTGGCCTTTGAGTGAGCTAACCTAACCTCTAGCACATTTGTGTTGTTTGCCATTTACAACATGAGTCTTCAAAAATGTATACCTACCTTACACAAAACTATACTTACTAGTTAATTTGATTAAGCAAACTTAAGTGCAGTTGAAGTATTATTCACAAGTTACTTTAGTAAGTTCACTGGTATTTACAGTAAGTACTTGTAAGCTTACTATTTTAATACTTCCTCAGGCTAAATTGGCCCATTTTCAGTTATAATTGTACAATCATAAGCATACTTGAACATACATGAACTGAGAACTATACTGTAAGCTACTATAGCCGTAAACTAGTTAAGATAATAGTTATACTTTTAGCATACTTCTTCATTATAGTATACTTAAAGTATTTTTATGGTGTAAAAGTAGTAAACGTTTAGGTGCACTACAAGTGAACTTATAGGAGTACTGTTTCCTAATGGTAAATGGACACCATTTATATAGTGCTTTTCCACTCCTCCATGCACTCAAAGTATTTTACAATGTCATGCCTCACATTCACCCATTGACACACACACACACAAGCACACACACAAAGATGGTATAGGCTGCCATGCAAGGCATCAACCTGCACATCGGGAGCACTTTTGGGGTTGTGTGTCTTGTCAGAAGGGGTTGGGCTCAAACTAATCTTCTGGTTCCTGGATGACTCCTCAACCTCCTAAACCACTGCCTTATACTGTAGATATACAGTATACTCTAGCTCACTTTTTAGTTCATGATAGCATACTTCAAGTACTGTATGTCCTCAGTAAACTAGACATTTACTAATTTTTAGGCAGCAAATATACAGTACTTGCATGTTTTCTTTACATCCAGCTTTTATACTACTAGGTTTACAATCGTCTATTATTTTACTTGAAGCATACTTTGAACTGTCCTTTAAATAGTCTTACAGTTCACTAACATAAACACTACCAGTGGATTATACAACACAGAATCTGATGCTGAAAGTATAAAGCAACTAAATAATAGATCACTGATCAGCACACAAAAAGTAAACTATACGTATACTTAAAATAAGTATAACTACAGTACACTTCCATAAGCTTCTAATCCTTATACAGTTCTTGTCCTTATACAGTTTGCCGTAAATACTTCATTTTAGGCCAGAATAAAAAGGGTCAGGAAATGTGCATCATGTGTGCATATTTCCATTATTTGTGCACAAGAAGAGTCTCATTTGTTTTCTGACTCATTTTCTATGAAGCTATTTGCATCATACATCCTTTATATGTTGGTATGATGTGAGTTTTGTAAAGTAACATCAGCAATTGAGGATTACTTACAAGTACTATGTACAAAGACCTGATTCTCTGTAGTAACAGAGAGCTGTAATATAAGCAATAAAGTCTGTAATGTTTGCGGTAGCCTGCATTTGGTATTTTTCCCTCAATCTCCCACTGTCCACTAGGCCACGCTGTTCTGCCTCTGCTGTCGGCTCTGATGCCATACCAGTGTACACACACACACACACACAGACACAGACACACACACACGTTTCTACACCACTATCTACTGAGCACCTCGTTCATCTTTCCCAAAGCTCAACTCTGCTTCTCAACAAACCCCTGCAATCTCTTTCACTTCCCCTTTCTGGTCTCATAGCCACTCACCAAGCTGTGGGTCATTAACCCCGGCCCCTGGCCTTGGTATGTGTGTGTGTGTGTGTGTGTGTGTGTGTGTGTGTGTGTGTGTGTGTGTGTGTGTGTGTGTGTGTGTGTGTGTGTGTGTGTGTGTGTGTGTGTGTGTAAAAGAAAGACAGACACACAGAGATGAGGGAGAGGGAGAGGGAGAAAGAGAGAGAGGGAGAGGGATGGGGTGTGGGTATGGGTGTATGGGTATGCTCTATGTGGTGTATGCATGTGACATGTGGTTCATGGTCTTTTTTGCTCCAGCACTGCTACACTACTCTCCACTCCCCACATCAATTTGTAGCAAAATGTACATTTACAAATGCACATCAGTTTTTGATGTGTGTCCGTCCGTGTGTGTGTGTGCATATGTGTATGTGTATGTGTGTGTGTGTGTGTGTGTTGAGATTGTGTGTGAAAGAAAGAGATTAATTTGTAACAATGTGAGTGTGTCTATGAAAAGAGAGATAGAGACAGAGAGAGAGAGAGAGAGAGAGAGAGAAAGAGCGTGAGAGAGCAAGAGAGAGGGGGGGGTGTTGTGGGGGGCAGAGCCTGAGAGTTCCAGCAGGGTGCAGTGGGATGAGTGGCAGAAGAATGGGGCTCCGTGACTCATCGTGTGTGCATGTGTGTGTGCGTGTGTGTGTGTGCATATGTGTATGTGTGTGTGTGTGTGTGTGTGTGTGTGCGCGCGTGCGTCGGAGCGAGTGGGAGGAGAGCGCTGTGTGGCTGTGTGGGCAGACGCGACTGAGTTGCCCAGCTGGCCAGAGCCAGATGAAAGAGTGCAAGTGGTGGTGCGAAGCGAGAAAGAGAGAGAGAGGGAGAGAGAGAGGGAGAGAGAGAGAGAACGCACTGAAAGTAAAAGGCCGTGATTAGGCCGTCCTCGCAGCAATGCCTGCCTGCCTGGTGACACAACATCCAGGTTGATGATGAACGGAAATATTTAGATGTCAGATGAGCAACGCCTCTGCAGATTTACACAGCCCCGGAGATGGGCCCGGCACAGGCTGCCAAGACGCATAAATTATACCTTGCCCAACAGATACCTCCAGACTCAAACATTTTGTTTATTTTTAATGCAGAAAAGTGGAGTGGAAGTACAAGCGAGTGTCAGAAAGATGAGATCAAGTTTTTTAATCATCGAGAAGCAGAAAATAGACCTAAATATGATGCACCATGGAGCACATCATTCCATGATAATAAATGACAGAAATTCCGACAAACTATACTTTCATATACAGTATACATGTACAGTATATATACTGTAAATACCAATGCAATAGCAAACATAACACAATTAACAAGTTGTGAAGTCTATGCATTTGTCTTCGGTTAGATTACATCTACATTTTTACTGTCCCCCAAGGAAGACAATAAAATACATGCATATTTCTGTTACTCAACAGAAATCTGACCAAAGAATGAAAGCTCAAAGCCACATAAAAGTGCTGTCTTCCTCTCCAACTTTCCGAGAAATGTCCCAGAATCCTTCCAAGCCTCTCCTCCACAGAGCACACAAAATCCTGGCCAGGGCACAAAACACACAAACCCAATCTCATCCCGCCCCCAAAAAAACACACCCCGGTTCCCCCCGGTTCTGCGATCTCTTGCACAGAACCTCTTCTCCCGTGGCGCCGGGTGCTGGAAGGAGAGGCCCAGTGTAGGACAACAACAGCAGTAACAGCACACCAGATCCGGCCTCTGAATGTGAAGGGCAGGGTTCACAGGGCCCTGCTCTCGGCAGCACAGAGAGAGCTCAGTTGAGATTCTCCCTGCTGAAATGTGGGATGATGAGAGACCATGCAGCTCTCATTAGGGGTGAACACTGGGAAAATGTGGGTCACAATTAGAGGGGTCTCAGGGAGCAGCACAGGCCTAATCCCACCAATCCAACACCCCCCTTCCCTACTTTTTTAAGCCTTCTGCGGCCATGCTAACAGGGCGTTTAGGGAGGGCCTGCGTGTGCCCCTGCATGTTTGTGTGTTGGGGGACAAAGGGATGAGTCTGCAGTAAAAGGGAGGGGGTGTTTGTTTGAGTTTGTGCAGTCATGCAGACACCCAATCAAGAGAGACTGTACCTCCTGCCGTTCCACAGTGCATCACAGGGAGAGGGCTTGGTCAACACATAGTCACCCTCACCAGGGCCTTACACATGCCCTGAACACCCACATGCGGGCATTTTCATACACAGTCTGTCACACTGTCATTATGCAAGCATCCATTTGTAAGCACTGAGGTTGAAGGGGGTATGAGATTTGCATGGTGTGATGACCATCTCAGAAAATATCACGGTTTTACGGTATTTTACTACTCTTATCAGTTACAATGACCCTTTAAGGTATGAAAACAGAAGGGTTTATTTGGTTATGCCTTTTCGATTCACTTATGCCAGCCTTGGAGCTAGTCAAGTTTTTTATCAGACTGGGGGCAGTGTATGTTTGTAAGGTACCAAACCGAAACTGTGATATGAAAAATGATTTCTAAATTGTATGTGCATTTTATTGTTGATGTTTAAATTTGTTCATTAAATGTTTATTTTATTCTGTAGAGATTAAAGTTATAAACGGGACAAATACTTTAATATACTGTATGAAGATGGGCAAACACTTGTTATTATGATGAAAGCCATCAATTTTCATGCAACCCTACCTAGTGAGCACCCCTTACAGTCTTTGATACAGCTGCTGAATATGGTTTCATTCAAATACAACACAAACACATCAGCACACACGTCTTTATCTACTTTGCTGACACTTTTGTCCAAAGCGACTTACAGATGTCACTTAACTACAGCAGCAAACTCCCTGGAGCACCTCAGGGGCACCACGGTGGCAGCTGGGAATCAAACTCACAACTATTCAAGCTGCAAGTACAAACTCTGTTCCTTACCACTACACCACCGCTCACACACACAACAAATGGCCCACAAACTCATTTTAACAGGTTGTTCACCCAATCCACTAGTAGTGCTAACAATATTGGCTGGCATTTTTCTTTTACTATGCACAGCACACTAGTCCTGGCTGTGGAGCTCCTTAGAAATGTCATCCACCAACAGTAATGGAAACATTTCACCTCATGGAGGACAACACTATACGCTACACACTTTCCACACTAGTCCATTTTTGTTTTGCTCTGTACAAAGGGTCCAGTATAACACAGGACCCTAAATGCAGAAATTAGTGGAGGGAGTGACGCCACAGCTGACATCATTATTCCCACTCATTCTTTAAAGTCAGAGAAGGGTGTGGGTGTGTGTGTCCAGTCTCTGACTGGAAACACATGTTGCGCACGCACAGCAGTGAGAGCCTCACACGACCCTGTAGCCTGACTGCACCTGGAAGCGCCGGCAGCCGGGGGTCTGTCCTGCTGCAGTCCTCTGCCGCAGTCTCCTGCAGACTCTCCCAGCTGGGCTGGAGGGAACAGGCTTGCTCGGCGGTAGGGAGGAGGGGGCTGCACACAGGCTTTGGATCGTTTGTTTGTGGAATCTACCTCCCCGTGTCTGCCTGCACATTCCTCCTCTGAATCCAGCCTCTTTGCTGGAATGAATGGAATCCTGATCCCCTTACTACTGCGCAGCCAACTCCAGGCAGGCCTGATCTCAAATGAACAATTACAACTGATAACACAAGTGCTTGCAGTTGTAAGCAAATGAGACAAACGCTGCTCTCATCACTAAGAGGCGAGGCATGTCCTTTCATTACAGTTTTTAAAGGATCTATTACGTTTTTTGAGGAAAAACAGGGTGAAAATGATGACACATTCAGCATATCATGTCACAGGGTTTTGATTGGTATGTGCGCATTCTACATGAGATTTTCTGAAAGAGATGAATGGCAACCATTCACTCAGGTCATGTCATCACAATTTGTTCCTGTCACACTACCCTATGCATAAAGGAGTTTCCATACAAACATTCATACTTGATCAAGTGAGGTGGTGCACCTCCGACATGAAAACAGGGAATACATCTCCCTTTCCTCAGCCCTCCACCATGACAACAGCTCCCCCCATACACAACACAACAAGTGCAGCTAGTGCTCCACAGTAGCCACAACATTGGACCCATGAGCCGGTATCATCAAGACACAGGCAAGGCAATTAACAGTGCCACTCAAGCATTGGCTAATGCAACTAATATGTTTCCTGGGCAGAATGTTGGGCACAGGAGCGGTGGGTGTGCAGAGCCTCAGAGCGTCACGGGAGCACAGAGAGGGAAGATGCTGACAGCTGAACGTGGCTTCACTGGGCCGCCTGGACGGCCTCACTTGGCAACCAGTCCTCCACACATCTGCTCCGCAAGCTCATCGCTCACACTCCTGCATGCTGGCCGGGAGGCAGCTCTAATATGGGGAAATAGGGCTCCACAGGGTGACACAGAGTGTGCTGTAGGATGATTTGCTGATATAGCTAAAAGGCGTTTTCCCTGAAGTGAACGTTGCAGAACTTGAGACTCCCGAATGACAATGTCAGTTCTAAATGTCTAATAAGCATTTTTTTTTTTCACTCTGAAAACTGTGTTAAAGCAATCTAGCAACCATGTTAAAATGGTCTGACATAATGAGGGCGATATCAAATGTCATTCAAAACGTTTATGCACTTGTGGGGAGGACTACAGACTAAATCTTTTGTCAGTTTGAAAGACCCTTTCATGAGAGTTTAGAATTTTTGTAACCTCCTTCTGACCTAACACACACAAATGAATGTCACCTGACCTACATCCTGCAGTCCCCACCCGCAACGGATGCTGGCGAAAATCAATTTACCTTCTCATGTGCACAACAAGATTAGACTGGTGGCCCAAGATAAAGGAAATATGCAGGACAGACCATTCTGATGCAATAATCCCCATTTCAGGTCAACTCTGGAGAGCTTTGCCAAACTTAATTTTAAGAGCTGTATACCAGAGCACATGTGTCCACCTTGTTCCCAGAACATTTGGATATGCCCTCTGTTATTTGGTACGGCCCTTTTTGGAACTAGTGCTTGACCCCAGGGCAGCCTCTGGACATCAAAATCAAGTGGGCAGTGCGGTGCAATATACTGTAACCACAAGCAATATTTTGTACTGAGCCTTGTGGTCATGCTGGGAATGTAGTGGCCACAACAAAGCAATTCATTCTCTTTGAGATGAGAGAGTAAACAGGAGGCAAGCAACGGTAGCATTTCAGACAGATTTGATCTGACGTACGCCTCGCCGTCTTACCCAGAAGAGCTTGAAAGAGTTGGCTTCCAAAGATGGCAGACACCTTCCCCACGTTGTTCTTCAGGATCTCCTCCTCAGGGCGGGTGAGATTGGCCTGGTACTGTGACAGTAGTCCCACTGCTCGGTCTGTGTCTGCATAACAAGGCAGGCAGATATTTGTTACACGTTTTAATGACAACACATAGCACATACACTTAACTCAAATAGAACCACTGTTAGTAAAAGTAAACATAATGCAGGCTTATGGTGAGATGTTGACCTTGGCACTCTTATTGCATTAGGCAGTCAAGGACTGCAAACAAAACTGTATTCTTTTTTTACATTTGTATCAATGTAAGTGGACATTTCGTCTCTGAGATAATAATTTGCACATTGCTTTGTTTACCATGGAGATGAAGGTTACATGTAACGTATGAGAATGAGAAAAAACGTGCCCCTAAAAGTCCCCCAAAATCCCTGGCAGAAATCATCCAAGGAAAAATACTTCCTGTTTCCCATGGGAGTCTCCCAGGCGTTTAGGTAGCCAATAGTTGAAAATACGACGACCATCAAGAGCGGGCAGCTTTCCACAGACTTTATGAAAATGTTAAGACTGACAAATAACAAAACACATATCGTTTGATATAGGCCGAACTTGTTATAAACAATCGTCGGTCTAGTTAACGGAAAACGATTATGTTGAGCCGCGACTTTTAAGGATAGGCTACAGTTGTTTAATTCAAACTTGCTCGTTGGTTAAACCAGTTTCGAAGGTTTTGAGTTTACTATTTGTAATTGTCACTACTTACCATATTTGTGGACCATGGCGAATAGAATGTTTCACTTCAGTTGCACTCAGCTGAAGTATCCTGGTTGCACATAGTTTGCTCAGATGACATTAACTAACCAATTGTTTCCTGTCGAAGGATAACTCCTCGCTTTCTTTACTCACTGCTGTGCGCCTGACAGGCTAGTGGTAGTTCCAGAAACTTTTCATAGCCAGCAGCATCAAATGTACACTGCCCCTCAGTCAGTTACAAAATAGCGGTAGTTTGCGTCTAGTGCGCGATGTGATTGGCACGAGACAACGTGGGATTCACGGAACTTGCATCCAGTGAAAGTGCACGCGCGCCACCTTCTCGGTTCATTGCAGCAATAGTTGGAAAGCTATGCTTCTGCATGTCAGAACTGGAGGATATCTCAGATTAGTTACACAGCAAAACGATAATTCTGTATGCAACCTAAACCAACGACAAACATTCCTAATGTTTATTTCAAATTATGCTTTAAATCTTATTAATTTCATGAAGTGAGAGCTGTCTGTTTAAGCAGAACATAAATAGGTGACAAATATGTATCGATTTTCGACGTCAGATTGCCATCCTCGACTTCTATTTTTAGTCATCCTACTGTAGATAGGCCTAAGCTGTCTACGCCCGCCATCTAGCGGTCTTTGTAGGCTATTCTTTGGAGCATTCACCATGATGAAGCCTGTATGAAACAATGACATCGTTTCATGAATAGTTTAGGCCTATAAAAATATTTTACTAATTGTAGATTGGTTTATGCTCACTAGCTAAGAATACTACAGTGGAACTATGAACATTTTGAATTAACATGAATGGGCCTCTTTTTCTGAAAACAACAACAAATATGCCTCATGGCTCATGTTAGTTTAATCAAGTACCTAGCCTATAAAGTATTTCATTTAAATTATTTGACCGACACATCTAACACTCGCAGGTTTTGTCTTTGTCCCACTACGCTACACTGTCAATAAGTGCAAAACAGTTCCAGTGCCAATTCTAACACTGCAACATCACTGGCAGAGTTGTAGGCCTATGATGTATTCAAAGTACTCCGCTCTAGAATCTTTGATTCAAACACACCAGTGGTGATTTATATTACAAAAAGAACAGCATACAATGATGTTAAAACATTTAAAATTTATTTTAAAAAAGGAGAATACTGTGCACCCAACTCCAATACATCTTACATCATACACCAAAATGCTACAGCTTAAACGGTATATTAATTCATATCCTATTTTAAACGCTTGAAATGTGTTCATGAAATGATTACATAATTAAAACCAACATATTAACATCCTACTGTTTCAATCACTGTCACTGGTCTTTCAATTACCAATTTGAAATTTGACAACAGACCCATTCTCATCCATTTTACTGTAACCCATGCTAATACTAAATACACATCCAATGCATATCAAAGGTATCACTGTGATACCCTGTACTTGATATTTATAAACAGTGCCTTGAAAGAGTTCATGTATTCTTTCATGAAAATTATACAACACAGTAATTGGTCCTTTTCATTTAAAAAGTAAATATTTTCATGTGAGCCACACACATGCACACGCACGCACGCACGCGCGCGCACACACACACACACACACACACACACACATTGTATTTAGAGTAAAAACTCCTACATCTGTTTAAGATAGATTCTTGTTTCCATGTATTCTACATTCAGAATTCAAGTGTAGTTTGGTCTACACCCACTGTTGGGGGTCCATTGGGGTCACAGTGTTGCTACCATCTCAGGCACCTGACTCCCTCCCTCGGGAGCATGACGGAGAGCAGTGAACAGAAGTAAAGGCTGGTGAAACCACAGGAATGTGTTCACGGTTGAATTACTCAGATGGCAAGAAGGGGGACAGTTCTCTCTGGTTCCACGCCGAAAATCTGTCGCCTTGCCCTTTTTTTCGCTCTCTTTTCCCTGCAGTGACAAAGACAAAAGGCCTTTTAGACTTCCTTCCCTCCAACATTGATTAACTACTGTCATTGTGTGATTGCACTACTGATACACTAGAAATATCCACTTTCATTTGCTAATACATATTCGGAGTACATAATCAGCAAATAATCAACCTGAATGAAGTTAAAAGTGAAATGAAGCTTTTATGAATTATTTTAAAATTTAACCTACAGTATGTTACACTTGATTATATTATGGATTTTGAATTGAAGTTGAAAAGGGGAGGACTGAACATTTGTGGGGTTTTTTTGTTCAAGATGTATTTGATCGATTAGTTTCGCTAGGCACCTACCTTTAGCATGTCTGAGACAGCACCTTTTCACAGCATAAGCAGATAAAACAATAGTATTTAACTCACACTGCCATTCTTTCTCAGTAAAGTCTGTATGTATGATTGTAAGACTGAAATATGTTAAAGCTTTATTTTATAAAACTGTACCATCACAGTACTCATGTGCAACATGATACTGCATGTAACTGCATTTACAGAGGCTTTTACAAACCCCAATATCTTTGACATGTGACACGATTAAGATAATGCCCTTAATTCTTTGAACGGATTTAGCTGCTGAACACTGTGTTTATTTATCTGTGCTTCTACCTGGAATTCTGTCCTTCAAAAGTTCTTAATTGTCTGAAGGCACTGAAGGTGTTCAAGTGGGTTCTGAATTGTATGTTTCTTGTGTGTTATTTGAAGTACTTTTAATGAATTTGTTTGCAGTTTTCTGTTTGTGAGACGTACAGGTGTGACTATCTGAAACTGAAAGCCAATAAGTTTCGGTATTAACATGAATGTAATGCAAAATTTCAGGACTTCTGAAGAGACAGGAAATTCCACTAGTTATGATGGCGTGTCTACTTTTCCAAGCTCAGGATTGGTTTTACTTTGCATTTGCCTTCCTGGTTCAGAGGTTACTTTCATCTTATATCTTTCTGCTGGATAAATTCATTGCTTTGGCAAAATATATGTGATCTGTGATCTTCGTGATTTGGACAACCCCACTTTTCCCTTTTTTACAGTGTACCTTAGAAAATACGCATACAAACCTTTGAAGGAGAAACAACCCAAACATCACAAGTAACGACACCAGGTCAGCAGAAATCCAGATCATCCTATATAGCATTGGCTCCTATGAAAAACAACAAATGAGCACAAAGAACGTCTTGGGACACACGCAGGGGTGCTTGAGAGAAGTGAAGGTGTGTGTGTAACTCACCAGCGTCCAGTCTGGCCGGGCCATGTCATTGAAAATGTGGCATGCGTTGGTGGTCACAGAGCTGGCACCGGAACACCACGCCAGGGAGAACAGCCACCGCTCATTCACCACCCACAGGTTCACTGACACATTCTTGTTCCGCAGCTCTCTGAAAAAACACACACACACACAGAGAGAGAGACATGCGCACACAGACAGACAAAAAAGTTGTGCTATTAGCAACTGTTAACTGCAACTCCTCAAACACAGTGTTAGAATTTCCTCATCATCCGTCCTACTTATTGTGTGTCTTCATCATACTGTATGTCTGTACTTAGGTCATTTACAAAAGTATGAGCTGATGCAATTTAGTGGTGTTACAGACACAGACTCTTTTGTGACTCACCTCATTTCTTTTGTACTTAAATGGTTGTATTTCACATTCAGATGACTTCCACTGTCATTTCTCAAGGCAGGTAGACTGCCGTAGACCTGGCGGAAGCCTGGAGCCATTCTCTTAACATCTGCTCTGTGCACAGGTGGAAGCCACCAAATCTAAGGCGACACACCAAGTCAATACAAACAGAATACAGGTGTCTCTTCCTGAGACCAAAATGGCTAGATGAAAAAATAGGAACAATTCTATAAGCTCACCAGGTTTTGTGCAATGCCTGATGCCAGGATGGTCTGCACTGTGTAGTTTGCATCATTACTGCTGGGCGTTTCATTTTTGAGGTCAAAGATGATTGAGACATTGTGTTCTTTGGCCAAGTCTAGAAGTTCATGAAAGGATGGCACACTCTGATTTCTGACATCCGACCACTCTGTGTCAGACAGAGAAGGAGTCCTCTGCAGTGGATCGTTCTGTAACTAAGAATTGCAACAGTCGTGCAATATTTCACTTGTACATCCAGTTGTCACTTCGCACAGAATTTATGAAAGTACAGCGCCGTATTATGAACAACTTGGAACCAGTTGAACAACTCCAGCACAAAGCAAGCAAAGACAATGAGGAATTATTCCTCCCCCTCACTTATGACAGATGTATTAACATGACAGACTCTACACTCACATCCAAAAAACCTTGTCCTGCATTCAAGCGTCGTATTTCACTCCAGGTGAAGTTATTTGAGCTGTCCTTCTCCTGTCGTGGAAATATCTTCTCTACATTGGTTGTCCTCCTAAGTGAGTGGTTGTCATGCATCAGGAAGGGATGACCATCCTTACTAAGAAGGGTAAATAAAAGGCGGGAGAGTCATCAACATGGTGACAAGTCAATATAAAGCACACACTGTGACTATATGATAGCAACTGCTCAAATGCATTTAAGTTTGAGACCACAATTCCCAGAATGCTAGATGGTTCAGTACCTGAGCAAGACGTCTGTCTCAAATGCAGTCACATTGCACTCCAGACTCCGCTTGAACGACATCATGGTGTTCTCAGGGGCCAACTGAACAAAGGATCAAGCAGACAAACAGGCAGCTAGAAACAGCTCAACAAGGAACATTAATGCCATCATTTACAAATCCACATTTGTAGTATAAGATATTGATTATGGAAATAAAGTGCTACAGATTGTTTCAGAATTCTGCATACTTAGTTACATCCTGAAAGTAAATATGTGAGACTTTTACTAAATGTTCTACCTGAAAGGCTATAACAGTTCGTGCAATGGGGTAGGAAGTCTTAGTACACAGGGTCTCCCCATGAGCTGACACAAGTTCAGACTGATCGGGTCCCCAGAGCACGAGGCAAGTTCAGACACGGAAGGAGAACAAATCTCAGTCACCGCTCCAGAAGGCTTAACTAGTGCAGAGATCAGGACGCTCGTCCCCAAAACAATTCTACATTATTTTTTTCTGTAAGACCTCTATTCTATTCTAATTCTAATCTAACATTTTGTTGAAGATTTCTGCCTTGAAATTTCAACTGTTATTTTTGTGCATTGTCAACTTGTTCATGCATGCATTACTATGAGCAAAACTTTTGCAAGACATTTGCACATTTTCAAAACTTTCTAGTAATTTGCTATTCATAATTCCACATTTTCCAGACTGACACAAGCACCCTGATATATTGTCTCCCCTATGACTTTGTTGCAAACAATACATTACAGTGTAATAATGACAATAATATAATGGAGATTTAAATGAGCAATGCTTCATATGGCCATTCCTGTAGTTTTTATGAGATTTAATATGGGGCCGAAAGTTCTTGACAGTCGAAACCTCTTTATCTGGGGCAATACATTCTTGGAATTCCATCAACCTGCCAAATTGCAATCATGGAAAAACCGCAGGTAGTTGTTTTCGGGCATAATCCACACAAACCTCACCACCCACATGAAAAGTTTCCACACGGCACCCGCAGTGCTAAGTGACACACACAATTGAACCAAACACGAGAGGGAGAATCAGACACCAGTCAATGCTTTTCTACAGGGAGGGTGCTGGTGCTCAAAACTAAACCTATTCTAATTCAGAGACAGAAAACCCCAATTTTTCATCCGCACGTCTACTGACCATTGGCGCGCCCCGGTGTCCAACCAATGCCGGTTTAGGGGGAAGCTCCTCCAGCACGCAGGGTGAGAAGTCATGGATGAGGAGAGGGCAGAGGAACACCACGAGGGAGACGACTGCCCAGGCCAGCATGATGAGGACCCTGGATGCTACAGACACACGGGCAGCGTGATTGCCAAATTATGCTCTATCATGATTACTCACAGACAAAACACCTCAAGTCCAATTTTCAATGCAATACAGTGTACAAGCTACAGACAGTGCTAGTTTGGGCAAGTCACAAAAGGGGGTGGCTTGTCTCTTTCGGTTGCAAAACACCTGTCCAATCTTCACAGGTTGGCAGGTGTTTGTAGGCCAATCTATTTGTAGTATTCAATATCACATATCACTATTGAGCATTAGCACATTAAGAGTTGAATCATGCACACTGACCACTCCTGCGAGCTCTGGAGTACGTCTTGAACACCAGCCAGCTGAGAAAGGTCAAAGCCCCCACTGCGCCCAGCTGGAGAAAGGGGGCTGTGGCCTGGTCCAACACCACGGGAGCGAACACACGCACGCACGCACACACACACACACACACACACACACACACACACACACACACACACACACACACACACACACACACACACACACACACAGTCACAGACAGCAGAAAAGCCACAAGTCATTCTCAGTGACACATGAAGGGCAGACCAACAAAAACTCCCTCTAAGCAGCGCAAACATCGTAGTCATCCATGCTTCCCATTATGAAATGTGCCATACAAATAAACTTGACCCGACTTAACAATTGTGATGCATAGTGTATTCTTAGGACATGTAATGCTTTAAAATGGAAGGGGGTATTCCAGACAGAGTTGATTTAGTAATTTACCGGAATATGATAACAAGTAATAAGTAAATCCCAAGTTTGCAATAGGTTTCCACCTTTGATACTAAGGCAACACAGTCTCAAGCTTAAGTGTATTTTGAGTGTCTCATCAAATTGTTTCTGCAAATGTTTATTCTGTATAGCTCTTTGCTGACGTCTATGATATAAATGACTGGCTGTGCTAAACTAATGCATGAGTCTTCATCACAATGCACAAATGTTAGAGAGAGTAAGAATGAAGTCTGGAGGTGGGTTGCGAAAGCAAACAGTCTGAAACACACCTCTGTTCTGCATACTACACATTGTTGGGCCTCTCTTAGCCTTCAATCGCCACCTCAGTAATAACTGATGAATAATAATGTTGTCTGTAAACAGAAAAGTGCCGCTAATTGTGCCACAGGACTTTCTATTGTGAAATCCAAGAGAGTGATATACAGGCAATCAAAATGCTACTGGAAATATATTTACTAACATTAATATGAGAAATAGTCATAGAAAAAGTAATAAACTCTTGCTTTCCACAATTCTTTTTTCACAAAACGTCTTTGACATGGCTGAATTGCTTTTATGTTACATGCTTCCTTCCTGGCATGTCTTGAAGAAGGCTTGCTATGGCTCCCTTCACTAAATACAGCTGTATCTTACTCATCACTGTCATGATTCTCATGATTGTAGATGCTCAATAGATGATGTCTACAGGTTCACTGACAATGAATCCAACTCTCAGTTCACCAAAAAAGAGTTAACTGAGCCAAAGCATAACTGTTTGAAACAGTTGACTTCTATCATTATGTCAGGTTCACTTGACTGCAAGTTCAGGGTCAATGTCAGGCTAAGTGGCCCACCCTGTCTGGAATACCCCTCATGTCTTTTCTGCCATACCTGAAGAAACACAGGGACTGTGGGCCACTCTTCTTTCCACCTCAGGCTGATCGCCATTACCCCAGCCAAGACTATTAGAACACCAACAGACAGAAACACCTGTGTGGAACCAAATGGACACAGTCAGGGAAGGGTTTCAAACACACAGCATGTACAGCAGGCTTAGAAGAACAACACTGGCATGATGCTGAATGAGAAGCAAAGGCCCACATCTACAGAAGGAAATGAAGAGGATGAAAGATTGGGATTCTCCATACCTTATGCACACAGTGCAAGTCCAAGGGTTCCTTTAAGACATATTGGAAAAGTGCAAATAACTGCAAGGAAAAAAGAAGTGATCTTTATAGTGAATCGACTATTGGGAACTTCATGTATCTAAGACAACAACTTCTACTGCTACTACTTATATAATAATAATAATAATAATAATAATAATATATTATATTAATAGTATTCTCACCAGCAGAAGAAGACTATAAATGGCAAGCACAGCAGATATGATGACTATCACCATAAACCAGTTTATCCACTCCTTCATCTTCTCAAATACCTTCCTGAAAGGAACAGTGAATCGCTTCAGTGTTACTTCTATGCATCTCTTCCTATGAGCACTGAACAGCATAACAGTTTAGAGTTATTAAGGCCCTGCACTGTTGGTTGCTTGAAGAAATAGCATCAGACAATTCCAGAACTGTTTTGTAGTTTTGTATAGTTTTTCTTCAACGATTTAGCGGTATTGAAGAAAGACTTTCATGGAAAAAACAGTTCTGGAATTGTCTAATGCTATTTCTTCAAGCAACCAACAGTGCAGGGCTTCCTGAAAACGTCAACTCCATGATGAACTCAGTCCACAGTGAGACATCTGGCAGGTATGTGCATATGGTGCTGAGGACTTACACATTCATGTCATCACGAGAGTTGTATAGGGCCATCCAGATAAACAGCCAGGCCAAGGAGAGCAGGGTGGCCAGACCCACAAATGAGAACCAACAGCAAGCACACTGTCAGAGAATAACAGAGAGTCTCGCTGAGTAATGTAACAATATAATGTGATACTCACTGTATACCTTCCAGCCAAAATCAACTGTCACATAAAGAAACACACAAGTCAGAACAAGTCCATTCTAAATCTGCCAGGAGGCACTGAGAATGAGCTTTAAGGAACTGTTGATGACAGTCTGGAAATTTTTATATTCCCGAGGACCTATCATTACACGGCATATCCCCTGGTATCACAAGACAGCTAATATTGCCAACTTCACAAAGAACGAAAATGAAAATTCAGCAGGGCACAGAGCACATATATTCTACCATATCATTATTCCTGGGAAAGAGACAGGAAAAGGCAGCGTTAAAGAAAAAGAAGGCAGAGTGCAGGGAGGGCCTGCTTGAGTCATGCCATGCTGAGTTTTCTTCAGAACTCTTGATCCTGAGGTCATAGCCATGATATCTCAATCATTGCTGCCAGCAGTCAGCCCATAAAAAAAACAACACGGCGCGACACACCCTTCACTCTGGGAACCTGGCTAGGAGCTAGATGGGAGCAAGGGCTTCTTCAAAGCTACAGTTCCCAATTAGGCCTGACACACTCACTTAAGTGCTGCTCTGCTCCAGTAAACAAGCCTCCAATTAACATACTTTTTCAATGGGTCTAAATTACTATTGTTCTCCAAACACTAGCCTCATTCTGTGGTGAAGGGAGAGGAGTGATATAGTTAGCAATCATTCAGAGAGAGTCTTCATAGTCATAATTATAGTGAAAATACTTGTGAAAGGGATAAGATTTTAATCAGACACCCATTATGTTTCAGTTCTCAAGTCTCACGTCATCTAATTTCTTTCAGTTTTACTTCTTCAGTTCAGAGCTGATTAAAACTCTTAAACTGACCACAGTGATATGATTGAAATGTTATATCAGTTACAGAAATGATGCTTTTATCATGCACACTCTAGTGATACTTCCTCCGTGTTTCTCTATTAGCATCATTATACCGCCACCGGCATGCTTGGCTTGGAGCATTTCAGATGTGAGGTCCAATTCCTGCATAGCAGAAGGCTTGTGAATCTAGACTTTGCATCCTAATGTTGTTTATCAGGTGTTTAGAAGGTCATTGCACATCGTTGGTTTAGATCTATTGCTATGGCTGATGCTGAGATTACACATTGACAAATTACTCACTCTTCGCCTCCTTTCACTGGAGTGCTTCCAGTTGCAACTGTAAATGCCTCTGGAGCAGATCCCCAATGCGCCACACCTTCCTGACATCCCTTGATAGGCCAGACCCAATAAGATAAGCACTCAGCCTGGGCAGTAGTCTGAAAGTGTAGGTGGATGTGCGGCTCCTCCAGCAAATGTTGTGGGCTGTGAGTGAAACCTGCAGTTGGTTGAGTCACCGTTCTAAACCTGTAAAGTGTGGGAGGAAAAGAAATGTGGATGGAAAAAGGGATAGAGGGAAACACTGAGTTAAAGCATCAGTGCTGAATTAAACACTTTTATAGAAGTGTCTGCAGGCTTTGTTAGTTCTGTAAAGATATATCTTCAGGTCTCTTGGGAATAGTGGGAAGTATAGGTCAGACTGTAGGTCAATCTGTGGGAAGAGGCCACTTCATCTGTCCTTCCTGACATCTTCACAATGGTGGCTAATGGCGTAGAGTACCACTGAGACACCAAATATCCTCTCGTATTCACTTGTTCAGCAGACTTTTCATCAACACTGACATACGGTAAAGGTATAATAGGAAGATATACAAGGTACACTGTTTCTATGACCACTAGCTATATCAGTGCTTTCAAGGAGTCGTTGCCTAGTTGTGCATTGATTTATAAAACAAGCCATGCTTCCTCATGAATGCTTCCTCATCTAGAAATCTGAATAGTACAGAAATGGTTATAGAAACTTCCTGTGGTCTGGTCACCTTTCACAGGATTTTTTTTTTTTTTTAAAGCAAAGCAAATGTTCGTACACTTGATCTTTTTACAAATTAGGAGTGAAACCTAATCCTAAATGTTCAAGACTATTCCAGTGGGAAAGCACTCTTTCACACCAACTCAGACTTGTCTAAGCAGGTTACTTAAAACCACAATGTCATAACAGACAGCCCCTGCACCTAGAGAAAAAACATAAACATGGAACAGGAAAAACATGTGGTTTTCACTTAAGGAAAAACTTTGGAGAAAAGGTCAGAGCATGACTTGGCCCTGAGGTGGTAGGTGTGGATCATAACGGCTTCGTGATTTATTAACAATTAGTCATTTGCCAATGTCATTTTACTAACGGACACGTTGTCCTGCTTAAAATATACAGTGCTAAATGTGATGTGCAAACAATCCTTAAACAATTAAGTAGCCTATAAGGCTGAATTTGCACACAGTGTGGTATATTGTTTAAAAAGAATCTTTGCTTCAGGGATCACAACTGGCTGAAATTTCCTGAAATTTAAATAGGCTATATTTTACTAAATCAATTTCAGTAGCAAATGGAAACACAACGTAAATAAAAGCTCTCATTCAAGATTTAACAACATCTAATGCCAGCACCACAGGCACTAATAAAAGCTTGTTTCCATGGTAACTAATTGTTTGGCAAAATAATTGAGAGTGAAAGCCTTCCTTGGATTTTCACAGGGTTTTCACATGCCCTGGTATACCCATATCCTGGATGGCTATGAGAATGTCCTGCATGTGTTTATCTGTCCTAGGACCATATACAATCAAAATGACAGAATCACACAAAAAGTTGTATAAAATAAAAACATAAAAACATACAGTACATCAAAAAGTGGCAACCCTTCGTGGTGTTGCTATAAACACCCAACCTTAAAACTGGGCTTAGCCTACTGTATGTTGTTGGACAAGTTTCACTAACCATTGGGACAGGAAGGCAGAGTAGAGTATGGGGGTACATTTAAGAAAACCTGCTCTTTGCTGTGTTCCCTTTACATGGAAGCTAATAGGCATGCTTCTCAAACTTGCTCTATTTAGCTTTTGTATCACACATATTCCAGACTTCCAAATTATTTTTGACTCCATGGTCATGTGTAGAACACATTAACAGTTAAGATGCAAGCACATTTTATCTGAATTTGCACACAGTGTGGTACATATTGTTAAAAAATCATCTTTACTTAATAAGGACAGAATAAGGGATCACAACTGGCTGGAAATATGTGCCGCACTGTGTGCAAACTCAGATAAAATGTGATTGCATCTTCACAGTTAATTTGCAAGCACATTTTATCTGTGCCAACTTGACTGTTGGCGTTTACACAGTTTTGCAAGCATTTAGGTATAGTTTACTCACAGGTTTCTGACCAAAACTCCTTACAAGTGTTTACTATTTAAAAAGCAGTTTTCTGTTGCCCTTTAAGTACACAGCTGATGGATAGCATGCTGTGACTGGCAGCACCCATATCAGACACACCTGGTCACACATGACAAAGTAACAATGAATGTTTGCTTCATACTGAGAGAACTGATATGATCTTTGCATTGACGCAACTGAGATATTTAGATGGCCAAAATCATGTTAACATTTAGTTCCACAAAACTGTTCGGCAAAGATGTCTAAAAAGTAAGACATGTTTTACGAGACAATTATAACAGTCTTTATGAATAATCTAAGTGTAAAGATCATTCTTTGCTGGCTGTGGTGCATGCCATTTGTCTTATTTTATTTGTTTTGGTGGATTAATATTGACCTCGCCCGCAAGCAACTGTGACTTTGCCAAATAAAAATGACAATAACTCAACACTCACCAGAAGAAAAGCTCTCATTGAACCATTTTAACTGTTTTATTTTCATGTGGGCCAACCTTGAAGCAAAAACCTGTGAATTTGTCATTGTCATTTTACTTGGGCAACCATGGACTAAAAACCTTGTGATATACATTCTGCTGTATGTGACAGACAATAAAAGGCACCTGTTCATGTTTGTGTAAGCTATTGAACTCTCTGATCCATTGACACCTGTAGCATGGGCTATAGGGCAGGCTATACCTGAGCAAACACTGTTTTGAGCAAACCGTGGACCTCATAAGATGGTTATCCCATAGATCTAGCCTATTAAGTCCTTGCGTCGTCCTCTATGTGTTTTGGTAACCCATAACATAAAAAGCACAAGGTGCTCCCCATCATCCATTTAGCCTATAACCAAACTTGTAGGTTGGCGAGACCACACATGCTTGCAAAGTGTCGGAATCTGGAATGGCTAAGGGCTGCAAAGTCTCAGCAAGAAGTGTCTTCGAATAAAAAAGTTTGAGAAATATGCGTCTCAGCTGTAGGATAAGTTCATCTGTTTTAATAGCCTATTGAGCCTAGTCCACTTAATTAAATACCTAGGGGCCAGGGGATAAAGTCTAATGTCACTAATGTAATTCTAACGACCACCTCCCTCACCGAAATAGACTATTCGCCTATTAGCTCCCGACCCCGTCATTAAAAAGTGTTACGCATGGCTATTGATTTGGGGAGATCACAATAATACCATAGTCAGATATTTTCCGATAGCCTATGTAATTTGGTGGCATGCACGAAGATAGCCTACATCTGTGAAATACAATATTCCCTTTCGGTTATCACTTACCTTGGAGAAAGTAGGCTAGTCGTCTCTAGTTGGAGAGTATAGGCTCGTGATGCTGGTCACCTGTGTAAAAACTCCGCGTAAAAAAGTCCACTTTGCGTTTATTGTTTCTCTTCCTTTTGCTCATGTGTGGCTCGTGCGTCTTAACAATCCCGTGCGCAGCATGTTAATGCTTTCGAATGAATGAAATCTCTTGGGATGGTTTCGATGTTGGCATGGGGGTGGAGTGGAATGGAAAGTGGGGAGTTCTACAAGTTCGCAGTAGGGTGTTGAGAGGTTAAACATGTTCTAGGCTATACCTCATCCATATGGATTTCCTCACGGTAACAATAAATTAACTAATTAACCATTGAAAAGCGTTTACGGAAACCCATCATACAAGTCATATCAACAGCAACAATGCTTTAGAATCACTTAGCCTGTAGTCCTTATTGATAATTATGAGATATTGAAACAGTTGCAAAACGCAATCATCATTTTGCATTGGAGGCCTACATTAGACATAATTTTTGTGGATGTGTTTCTTAAATATTTTATTTAAGTGTGGCATGAATAGAGAGGTTGCTGTATGCCTATCTGGCTGAGGGATGTAGTATTTCCAGACATGGCCAGGTCAAAGTCTCACTGCATCACTGGACACACATTTCAAACAATCAAGATTTTATTGCATTGGACAGTGATGTCTATATTCCAATGCAATATTCCATATCTGGAGCCACACCCTCCTCTCACTTAAACACACACAAACTGTTTCCCTAAGATAATTCGAGATCAGGGTGCGGATCAGTGTTCTGGATTGAGCAACCACTGCCTGACAAACGCTCTGTATCTGTATAAAAAAATTCCCACAGATAAGGCATGCATGCAGACACATAGACAGACAGACAGACAGATAGATAAATAAATAGATAGAAAGATAGAAAGAAAGATTTAAAGGTAGATAGATAGATAGATAGATAGATAGATAGATAGACTATTTTTACTCATAGATCACAATCAGACCCACCGTGATGAGAGCTCACATTCCAGTCTGATCACACAGGGATTAAAAATGTTCAATGAGCTGAGAGAACTAGGAGAGGATTTTGCCATGGCATGTGGAAGTGGTCACAGAAACTAAATCCTACTCAGCTAAGTTGAGCTTGTTTTGACCCAATGCTGAATGGAATGCATTTTACTCTTTTCACACTGGAATGAGTCCAACAGCAAAAGCAATATAACTTTAAAGTCCGATATGGCAAAATGTTTGATTATTTTAACTATTCTCTGTCTTTTTCTCTCAATTCTTAAACATGCCTCTGCTAATTGACCATTGTATTTGATATAGCCTGTGCACTCCATGCAAGAGAATGAAGTCTCATGACTCCCATTGTTACAGAACACCTCACTACTGCCCTCTGCTGATATCCTATATCACGCAGTGATACCTGGATGCAAATACATTCTGCTTTTGCTTTGCAGAGATACTGTCTTGGAGTTTCTGTTTCTCCGCATTTACACCTTTGCCTATAGCTCCATCAAAGGTGTTGTTTCCACAAAAGATCCAAAAGTCCCCATTCTGCTATGGCACACACCCATACACAAAGACTCACACAAAACACACACCAGTATGTATTCTGAATTATTATAACCATCAGATGTCATAATAATTCATTTTATGATTTTATATCTCACCAATTTTTGGTTGATGAACGTGAGACCACCAGCAATTTTTGGGCCCAGTGGCCGTCCCATCACACTGCGCCCACTATCAGGCAGACCCAAGTCCGGTAGGCCCAAATCATTTTCTTAAAAAAAAAAAAAAAGTGTTCTCTGGACATCACCCAAACTCATTAAGGTCAGTACAGAAATCTACAATTATCAATTATTTTATGATGAGAATCTTCAAAGTTCCCAGAATTTGACAAGTAGGACCACTTTACATTCTTTAGGTGCCCACCAAATTTTGACTAATTGAATCCTTGAGAGTGCTACCAATATTTTACTATCTCAATAATGGCACGTGCAATTTTGAAATTTGATGCTTGGCAAACTCAAATCTAAAGTTTCATTTGACGCACACACCCATCAAAATCTGTTGTTGCATGATCTACTGTCAATGCAGCTTCAACTCATGTGATGGCAAAGTAATTGCTGCAGATGAAAGATTATTTGATGAAAGCACATTTTCAAGTGAAATGTATCTCCAAAATCATAATTAAGTTTGGCAAAAAAATTTGAAACTGTATTGTGAACAAAAGGAGCAAAGTGTGCCATCACATTTCACAATTTTATGATCAAATGGTTCAGTGGGTCAATTTTTAGCTTAAGCTTTACCAAAATCAGAAATTTGCTTGGAAGCACATTGAACATGACAAAATGTGTAAAGATTGTATATTGTTCCACCCGTCCATTAAACAGGACATCAGCACTTTCCATATTCTGTCTTCTTGCGGTGGTCCTAAAAGGGCATATTGAAGATGCAATGATTTTCCCATTTATCTTGACCCCTACCCTTAAGAGTTGAATGAGAAGGTGGATCTATCTGGCTGAAGTGCTAGAATAAGCCAAGAATGGTTGGACCAAAGTGCAAAAAATGTAGCCATGTAAGTGTACCAACATCAAATCCTTTCTAAGTTAAGCAGAGCCAGATTAATGTAGGCTAGGTTAACATGGGTTCTAAAATCAGCAATATTTTCAGCAATGTTCAGAGAGCTTCATGACGATTCCGTCAGCTACTTCCAGTTACCTCCTTCGTTTTGGAAAGTGACATCTTACACTCTGTCGGTCCGTTTGGAATAGAGCACATTGGCACTTGTTTCCGAACTTTCCATGTTATGCTTTCAAAGAGCACATTCAAATTTGCTAATAGGTTTGTCTGAGTTTGCTCATATGTTTGTCTAGGTCCTGTCCAGATTGTATACAAAGCTGTGAAATATCGCCCAGACCTTTCAGTGGCATATGAGTAAGTAAGTATATTTCCAGTGAGGCTATTCACATGAAATGTTAACCATGCATTAGAATGAACTCAGGACACCCCCACATATAAAGAAATCCAGACATTGAATCCCATAAAGTTATGTGTAAAAAGTGAAATGAGAAAAAGAAAAAAGAGAAAATGAGAAAAAACGAAATGAAGGGAACTCTAAGGAACCAGCTGGAATCTGTTACCAATACCAAGGTGTAAGACAAGAAAGAATCGCATGGGTAAAAGCAAAGAGCTCTCCCAAGACCTAAGCAATATTATTGTTTCAAAACATATCAATGGAACTGTATTTGTGTATTTCAAAACTTCAGAATATTCCAGTGAGCACATTTGGGATGTTATCTGTTGATTACATTGATTAAAAGAGCTGACTCTGCTTGGAAGTACACTTGAAGAACACCTCACACTAGACAAACTGTAACAGACTGTAACAGACTGTTACAGAAAACCATTGCCATAACTATTTCCATTGCCGTCTATTTCCCTTGGTGCCTTGAGAAAGACAATGCACAGTTTAAAACTACTTCTATACTTTCCAATTGTATAATTTATTTTTTACTTATAATAGGCCTATAGCCTATGTGTGATCTTTATAGCCTATTATTAACTGCTGGTGTAACACAATTGACCTTTTGGGATGAATAAAGTAATCTATCTATCTATCTATCTATCTATCTATAATTTGCTATACACAACATTTAAGCCTGAAATAGGCTACTGAGATATCAAGATTCTTGGAATCAGATAAGACAATCTGTTTAGAAGAATATTACGACCAGCCTGCTTAGGCTACTTATTAGACATTCTCTGGTCATATATTTTACTGAATGCACTAAGCTTGCAAGCTGCCAATAAAATTCACAGAAGAATACAGAAGTAGGCTATTGTACTATCTATGGGTGACTGGTGATAGCTGCATAGGATAGCTGCCCTGGCTGCTTTACAGTCTATGGTCATACCACGTGATAGGTTGCTAACCAGCGTTCATTGCTCTGTCAACTTCCGGCTGGTGAGTTTTTATGTGTTATCTTCGAGCTAGCTTGCTAACATAAATTGTTTGTATTTGGATTTTAAACCAATATCAACAGTCAGTTTAAAGGTTTGATACTTGATAGAACATCTATGCCATAAGCTTACTCAACCGATTTGGTCAGGTTTATTTCTTTAAAGTAGAGTTAGTAGAGTAGAATCCACTGTCAAATTACCTTAGCCTACCAGAACTCTTCCCTTGACTAAAGCCATCGCTATGTAAAGATAACGTTTATGTTATGCGACCGAAAGGCTGTCAGATTTCCTACACATTGTAACGTTCTATCTGGATCTACGGATTATGTTATGTATGTCTGCATTATAAATCAGATGTCAATTAAGTTAACGTCATAACGTCATGTATCAATATCACGTTTATGTCCAAAGGCCATGGACCCCAAAATACCATACGATGACTACCAACTACCCGTGGTTTTCCTCCCTTCTTACGAAAATCCACCAGCATGGATCCCTCCACAAGAGGTAGATTTGTAAACAAAAAAAATCACCTGCAAAATTAGATCACTTTGACACTATTGGTCAGAGAGCAAAGGTATTCCCTTTTGTAACAGTTGGTCTGTCCCTCTACTAGCGCGTCCAACACCCCGACTATAACAATGAACTTACACAGTTTCTTCCTCGCACCATCGTCTTGAAAAAACCTCCTGGAGCGCAGCTTGGCTTCAATATTCGTGGAGGCAAAGCTTCACAACTTGGCATCTTCATTTCTAAGGTTGGTTGACCAGCTGGTTGAACTGTGTTCGGTAGATTGTTATTGGAGATTTGAGAAATGGTTGCAATGGTGTCATTTCCCTGTATGTTACAGGTAGTCCCAGATTCTGATGCACACCGGGCTGGACTTCAGGAGGGAGACCAAGTGTTATCTGTAAATGATGTTGATTTCCAGGACATCGAACACTCCAGGGTAAGAATGATAGCAAGCCAAGATATGAGTCTGAAAATAGATGTTAACATAGACTTGCAGTAAATGGGCCCTAAGAATAACATTCCATGGCTGTTGAAAACCTACATCTCAATATGATCGTGTCTTTGATGAAAGTAACTTTGTCAAAGAGTATTCTTTAATTTAAATGTAGCCAATTTGACCAGCTTTTAATGCACATATTAACTGAAGTGACTATGGTTAGACTAATGATACATTAATGCTGATTATCTGTACTTAACAGGCTGTTGAGATTCTGAAGACGGCTAGAGAGATTTTGATGAGAGTGCGCTTCTTTCCCTACAGTAAGTATATAAATAAAAACAGGGTGCTCTGTTAGTTCCCTGGCATTGATAATGTAGGAAATAAGGTAATTGATATATGACATGAATATTTAATAAAAGACATGTTGCCTATGAATCATCAGATTACCAGAGACAGAAGGAGAGGACTGTCCACTAGGTGGCAGAGGAGTGCTGCATATCCAAATGATGCAGTCAAATAGGTGGAGCTGTTATGGAGAGAATCACGTCATTTCTGCCCTCCCATGGACTACACTCTCCCTCTTTACGCATGGCTGGTAGGACTTAAACATACTGATCCTGGCTTCATGATGAGATACCATGCACACACTTCTCCCAAACACACATCACCCAAGTCAACCCTATCCTCCCCAGCAGAGATGTACTGTTTGATGAGATTTTCAATTGCGTGGAGAGGCTGAGTAGGTGTCAAAGAGGTTTGGTACATTGTAAAACATCAGGAAAATATTACTGAATCATGCCTCAACACTAATGATAGTTCTGTAGTAATTATTTATGTAAAAATATCCTAACAAGAACTTGCCTTGTACAGTGCATGGAAGCAGTAAGCAATGGCAAAGCATGCGGCTTTCCCCATTGTCATCTTTAGATCAGCCAGTGTAGCTGATTCATTTAACAAGCAGAAATTGAAATAACAGAAACTTTTTACTGCATGCATTGTAATGATTTTTTTCTTTTTCGAAAGTGCTTTTAATGTGACTAACCTTTGTATTGGTGCTAAACATTTGGATAATGTTCAGTTTTGTAACTGTAAAGTGGCACATTTTAGAATGACATAACATTTTTGATAAGTACCATTTTAGCCATTATACATTTATTATGAGGCTATTCAAAGTGCTGCAGCAAGTTCCATTCAAATCTGAGGTCTGTTAAATGACCGCTGCAAAGTACTGTATATTGACCACTGTCAATGGCATCGGGGGTTTTGCTTCTGATTCACGTCTTTCATATCATTCCACAAGTTGTACTCTTTGTTGGTTCGGTTATAGCCATGGAACTTTGAAAGTGAAAGCAATGATCCTTAAGAACCCTTTTTCAACCGTCTCTGTTTGTGTAATAAAGACCCATTGTGTGACGTTTCTTTTATAATTTTGGCAAGTAGCCATATAATAAGCGGGATAATATATTGACCACCGGTCATTATTGGAAAATATCCCCTCAGGACGAAGCAAGCCCTGTCAGGACTTTTTTTCTGATCATGAACGGCTACATAAAAAAGATGGCTTGTAATATGCCATCCTTCAGTCAAAAAAAATAGGTCTAAACTTTGTAATGTCTTTATCGGAGTATAAACTGTGCTGAATTGAATGAGCATTCTACACGGGCAACACTGGCATTAAATACAATGATTTAATTCAATGACAGCCTAGACTACTGTATCAAAAGGTATCATCAGTCTAATCTATATTTTCAGTACGAAAAAGCTTGTCATAAATCATGAAATGTGGATACACTATATAACCCTGTTATAATGCAGTTCAGATTAGTGACTTGTTTAGGCTAAGGTCTCATGGTTTCTACTGTGTCATGGTAGCAGTATTTCTGCTGTATCATAAAAGCAGTATGGCACTGGTGGCATTACTGGAAAGCAATGGAATGAAAAGTGTTCCTGAAATGTATTATGATCCATGATCTACATAATCAAAAGGAAGCGCATTGCGAAACGTGTTGCTCAGAAATAAAGTGTAGTCCAATGGTGTGCGGTGATCCTTTTTTCTTTTTTAATAATCAAAAGGATGTTCACTAGATTGAACATGTTGTTTTGTTGTAAAAAAAGAGGTTGCATTTCATCATGAAGGCATGATGGGAAAACACCTAATATGCACATGAATTCAGTATGTGTCTAGTTATCACAACTTTCACTGGTTGAAGTTGTGATAACTAATTAGGGCACTGCAGCAAAGAGATGATAGTTTTAATTGGGGGTTACTCCTGCTGCCTCTACTGCTGGATGGAGAATGCTGGTTGAAATGTGTTGCAAAGTTTTCTTTTGTGCTGCCATTACACATCAATTTATTTGAGAATTAAACTGACAAACATCTCCATTATTTATCTCCTTTTCTGTATTTGTATTATACTTATTTTAAAAAATATATGGTCAGACGGACTTTTTCACTTTCATCAGTTTGACATGGTTGAATTATAAATGTTTTTATATACATAGTCTGACCTCTTCTGGGTCTGGCTGATAAACATATGGCTATAAAGCTGAATCTGAAAATAGTAGATTTCATAAGCAATTCATCAGCCTTTTATAAAATGTTTATAAATGAGATACATGAATACAGAACTACATCTTAAACTTCATGTAATCATACTGAAAGTACCATTACATCTGATGTGTTATAAACCCTAAGGGAAAAAAAGAATCAAGGCTTCAAAAGTTGTGTTGTACAGTCCATTTAAAGTAGATCCTTCCATTTAAAAAAATTACCCTGAAGGGTATATTACATTTGTTACCACTCCAATACCACATGGCCACTAAAGGCATCATTAAAACCTTCATTTACTGTAAAAAGAAAATACAGAATATATAAATAGAGGGTTTCATCAACTTCAGTATGACCACATCGACACTGCACAGAGATGGGAACTCTCGATGCAATCATACTGCCAGATTCTACGGCAGAATCACAACATGAAAGAAACACAAGTTATTCCATATCTGTTGTGACATAAATACAAAAGAAACATACTTCAGAGGAAGCAGGTAAACCTGAATAACAGCTTCTGTATTAGCACCTGGCCTAAGATGCTGTGAACATTCTTTGTCAGCAGGGATGGGCATTGTACTGTAAGTGTGCAGAGGTGAGAACTCACAGCAGTAAATGGAGTCTGGCTGTGGTCTTCAAGTGAGTACATAAAACATGGAGGAAAATCAAAACTTCAGTTCCCCATCCATTTGTAGTCCACCCAGTCCTCTGAAGTCCCCATAAAGACACGTACATTTAGCTGCTGTCATCAGCCTCAGTCTCCAATGCCTCTCTTGAGGAGCTCTCGTCTATATTCTCCAGCGAGTCTGCCCGCTGAATGGACAACTCTGAGGGGTCCATCATGGGCAGGACACTCTGTTCAGGGTGAAGCCAGGGCTTGAGATCAGGGGAGTTCTGTGCTTTCCATTCTGGGTAGTTCTGTCCCGCCTTATGCACACATCTCAGGACCTGCAGAGAGGGAGTGGTGAGGGAAACAGTAAATGGCCAAGATCTCAGTCTGAAGCTCTACCGTACACACACAGCACATAGTTTGATAGAAATTCCTGCTTTACCTGATTTTCTGCCCTTTCAAATGTTTCATGAATAGCCTACTAGATATACTACTTTAACCTTTACAATGGTAGGAGTGGTTTCACATGAAAGTCTACAGCAGTGTTTATCAGTAATGTTGCTTCAAGAAGCAGATGAGGTGGTCTATATAGCTATTATTTCCCCAAACAAAATATATATTTCTTGGCCTGGTTTGTCCTATGGCAGAGCTAACCTGACTGATGATCGAGAATGTGATGCCATTGATGATTAATTAGGACAACAAAGGTTGACTGAGTCCTTCAGTTTAGTCACACAATCTCAGTTTCACACACAAAGATACACCTTGACCTGAATAGTTTCGGATTGCCTTGGCCATGTAACAAGCACTATGAAACCCACTTTACAAGTTACACTGGAGTGTAGCAACACTGCTTAATTGTCAAAAACCAGGACAAGTCGTTCAACTGAGTTTCTATGGTTACTGTTGTCATTTGAAAAGCTACACACACACACACACACACACACACACACACACACACACAGCATAATTTCTTCTGCTTTAATCCTGTTCAGGAATGTTTCCTCTAATGTAGACGTCATTTGATCCTTGGATAAAAGTAGGCTATACGTTTTCACTAAAATATTTTACCAGCAAGAACAAGAAATATACTCACTTTAGGAGCCAAAACTTGAGAGGCTTTGTTCACTACCCACTTGGGGAGGGAGCCTGTCAAAAGAAAATCAACAATGGGTTATTTTTTCAGCAAACAAAAAAGAACAAAATTCAGTCATGGGCCATCTGTGAGGCAGTGTGTAGCCCTGTTGTTAAGTCTCACCTTTGGGGTCAGCTTGTGAAAGGTATGTGAACAAGCAGCTGTTTGGTCCAGTTGACACAATCAGGTAACCAGTAAGAACAGAGACTGCTCTCACCATGTCTTTCTGTGGAGGGTATTTCTAAGGGAAAAGCAGAGTTTGTAAGAATCAAACTAGAATTCTTAAATGCAATGGTAAAATCTGGCCACTGAGACATGATGTAGAACAAACATGATTTACTGTATGACCAGTGAGAGGTTCTGTATCAGTGAGAGGTTCACTGACAGCTGATACTCAGTCAAACCTCAACGTACCGGGTGTTTGACGGAGAAGTTCACAATGATATACTCCACGTCATTCACCTGCCAGGAGCGCAGAGTCACCACATCCCTGTTCTTCAGTGGCTTGGGACAAAGCCCTGTCAAAATGAGCAAAAAACATGAGAAATATTGGATCAGTCCATCTAACTTGCTGAATGCACACACATCACCTCCCTCCCCAGTGTATGTAACTAAGGGTTCAGTAGTGGCGCTGGAGCAACCACCTGGCCTTGGTGTGTTGACTATAAATACACTCTCAAAACAAGCTCCCTCATGCCTTATCCCACTCCTGAGGGTTTAAGCAAGCTTCTACTCAAGTCCCCTGTAAACAGCTAGGGTTATCTAGTTAGTTTTGCCTCAACATGAAACAAATGGTTTGGCATTTTTAAAAGTTGGCTGATGCTTAAGAAAATCATTAGCTAATCTGGAACCAGCCAAAGGCCAAGTGGGATGGGGGTAGAAGACTGGACTCACAGGAGTAATAGCCGACATCGGCGTTAGTGGATAACCGTGCGATATCATAGCTTTCCACCATAGTGGGGTCCCACTTCTTGCGATACTGACTGTCGTGAAGGACGTCGAACATGGTCTCTGCCGAGACGTCTGTTATTGTCATTCTGCACTGTATTCAAAATGACAGTAAACATCCATTTAGCATCAACACTGTAAATCCACATCTGTCAAAAATAGGCAAAGTTAACAACAACAACAACAATAATAATAATAATAATAATGGCTTAATAATAATAGCATAATAACTAAAATATCAATCTCTTTTCTATAGTTAGGCCTAATTGCTTACCTTAATTTTGTGAACTTTTTGAGGCTTATTCTTGCTTCCATTTGAAGATGCGACGGGCGGACTCTCAACCCAAACTTCCATTCCATTCTTATTATATTTGCTGTGCCAGTTGTCCATAGCCCAGCACTGTTTTCTAAAGTCCGCAAAAACTTTGTCGTCTGGCAAAATATTCCCACCCTGAGACATGATTCCACAGTCCTAGGTGTTCTCGAACGAGGAGACAATCGATTAAAATTCCTACTTTGCTCGATATTTCCCCCCCCAAAAAAAGGTGTTATTTGATCACTGTTCCCAGACGAGTCTCTTCTCAGATGAAAAACACAACCGGTGCTGTTAATATAGTCCTCAATCTAAAAATCAAGCTAGACTGGATTTTTGTTACGAATTCCACACCTGCCAACCATACTAGCTCACTATCAGCTCCTTATGGTAGGCGACTTCCGGCCATTGTAGACTACAGGTGTGCGTCGTGTCAAATGTTTTCAATGAAAATCGACACAATTGTAAGTAAGAATAAGTCAATATATTAGGATACCCTCCAACAAATTACAGGCAAAAAAATATTATTGTGTACTAGCATTAACAAATGACATAGGCTACGTGTATTCTACCTGATCTCGAACTTAAACGCTTAACCACACCCCTAATACACTTTGGGCGTATCACTATGCCACATCTGACTTTCGATTGGGTGACTGGAGCGATTCCTACGTGCGCAAAGAAGTGCTTCAGTTATGTGGCCATGTGAATCAGCCGCCTGACCATAAACTGCAATTAGTTTAGTGTTCAGAAAACACACTTTTTTTGCTATTGACTACTGACATCCCATCTTTGTCATTATAATTAAGCAACACCATTTCCTGATTTGCATTGAATGGATCCTTGTGCCCCATGTTACCCAACTGCAGCAAAAAGACTACACTAACACATTTTATCCTCTACCGTTATCTACAAGTGAAGATAAATTCCTTTGAGAAAAAAAATACTTTTCTTAGTGAGGATTAGATAAATTAACTTTTGGTGAAATATCTTTATTTCGTGTGATACACTTCGGTGTTTCTTTAACTTTACTTTTTTACAGCAGAGAATAATAGTACATTATTCACACAAACTTCGCTAAACACTAGTAGACAGCATATTTCAAATACACAGTTCAGATTAGCACACAGCTGAGTCATCAGTCAGTGACAAGTATTGAGAGACTTGTTCGATGTAATTGAATACTTTATATTTTACATTTAAGTCATCAAATGTTAACATTTTCAAACCAGCTATAGAGGATAATAATGAGTATTCAGGTTGCTCAGATGTACATGACAGCAGTGGTTATATTCAGGTGTGTGCAATTGTGTGTGTGAAAGTGTTGTGGTGCTGTGGGGTGTTGGTGATGCTTTGAATTCAGACTAATGTTTGTAAATGTGACAGTGGCTACCATAACTTCAGGGACACTTCCCTAATCAGTGTGACCATAGTGACAAGAAAATGACAATATAATCAGAGCCTTCCCCTCCAGATACAGTATCCAAGCAGATACGCAAAGAATAAATAAACTGTTCTTTTCCACCAAACTGTCATTTTGGTCAAGCGTACAATGTATTATCTGTTGCTAGTGAAATAAAAATAAATAAATTAAGACATTTAAAACCAAACAGTCTTATACAAGCAAAAGCAACAAATGTCAAACTACTCTGTGCTTTTTTGCTTGTTTTTTTTCTTTTTACACTGAAGCATCTGCTGCATATAAAGAACTCTGAATATCTGCTTAGCAAAAACAACATCCTCAAATCCAAGCAAGTCAACAGGCCCTTAAAACACCAATTCATCACCATGACTTGATTTAGTGTAACAATTATTGTTAAAAAACAAACAAAAAAAGTAGCAAGGCATTTATACCGTCATCCACCTCCAGATCTTGCATGCTGTTCCTACAACAGTGTACAAAAAACAAACAGTACAAATTAAACACTAATAACTGGCAGTCAGTGGGTGCTGAAAACACTAACACCTGAAAGGCCCACTACAATGCTGCCATCTGTCTGTCCGGATGACATTTAGACAGACCTGCTTAGTTACAACTTGCTTCAAGGACCCACTGGTGAAATGGGAGCTTCACAGTTACATTTTTAGGGGGGGTGGGGGTGGGGGGTAGTGGACATCCTCTGTGGAGTCCACCATTTTGTATTCATGTAGTTAATAAGAGACAGAAAAGTGAGGAGGATAGTTCTAAGCTAGAGATACAGAATTGTACTCTGAGTACCTGTCCCTTTTCTGATAAAATGCCAATGAATGCTTTCTTCCATCTAACCATGTTGTACATTCTTCCTTGATCGATCCTCAACACATTATTGATAAATGGGACTGGCTTGCCATATGTATTATGTTCTTTGGCTATTCATGACGGTCCTGGATTTAAAGTCTTGACTAATCTCTGGTCCCTTAAACCATATCTGAACTGAACTGCAGGGTGTGTTGTTGATGACCGTACTTCTAAGTTCTACGTTTCTGATAAAGAGATCTCAGAAAAAAAAGAAGAAAAAAAAACCCTTGTCCATTGAACTGTTCTTTTTTTCGCATGAGCAACTGGCCAACAAAGATGGGGATCAGTAACAGTTGTCTGCAATCTCTCAGCATCGACTAGCCTTTTCTTGCTCGCCCTTATGGTAACAATCCGCCGAAATAAAAAGCAAGGCATCAACACGGGACCTTCACCTACCCCTCAAGTCACTGAAATAACTGGGAAAAAAATGACTTCACAACAACGAGTGTGACACCACCGATGCTCCAAAAAAAGTGCAAGAACTTAAGAGCAGTGAGCAACGTCAGTCTGCAATCCTATATAACGCCATGCAGTTGGAATAGGTGAAAAATCGGAACACTTTAGCATTTCACCTACGCTGTGTTATTTTTTTTCTCTTTTTTTAAAATCCATTACTAATATTTTCTTATGATAAGCCTTTTCTTTTCTTTTTTTTTTTTAAATACAGAGTAATAGCACATCCACACGGATACTCCGAAAAATCACTGAGTCGAGGGAGTGGGAGGGGCGAGGGGAAAAAAAAGGTTTCTCCAGCTAATGGCGCAGAGCCACGAGTGGAGCGAGTGGCCACTGAGAGACAAGCTGTTGGTGGGGAGGAGGCAGGACTGGTGGGGCTGTGAGCTGGGCACTAGCAGGAGCAGCTGCTCTCGGTCACTGGCAGCTCGGGGGGCTTCTCCAGTTTGATGTCGATCACTGGGGAGGGACAGGTTAAGGACACAACGCAAACACAACGCTAAAATCATAACATTCAGCCAAAGCATGCATGGGCCTTATGGCGACATGAGAGAATTGCTGGTTAGACCGGTAGAGTGAGGAGAGTAAGGGCAGAGAAGTTGAAGATTAATGGATTTTTACAATACAATGATGCATGCCAAGTCAGATGACATGCATTTCATTTGACTGGTTGAAACAGGCCATAGGTTATTTGACCGATCACATTTCATATCCAAGATATAGATGATATTACAGGAAAACTCTAGGATTTAGAAGGACCATTAGTACTTCTCTTACTTTTTTCTCATAGCATTTAGTCCCTACTAGTCGATCATCACATGAGATCTGTATTCTGATACAGACTGATACTGGACACCAGGCACTGAATCAACTAGTAGAGATTGAATGCTATGCTAGATCATAGGTATAGTAAGGCATTGACTGTATAAATTGCTATTTCAGTTTCTTCACATACAGTATAGACGTAAACAGAATCTATGTTATTGCAGTAGGTATCTTTTCCAAGGCACTTTTAATCATAGTCTTAACCTCGTCAGTGGTGAAAAACCTGTTGATGTTCTAGCTCAATACTACATGGATTCTAGTCTTTTTTGTCCAAGGTTTCCTTTTAAGCAGTAGTGTGTGTGTTTGAGATAACTAAGATAGAGAATAGACAAAAAGATAACACTGAGATAACAGCCATGGGAATTCACTGATTCACTGAACTAAGATCCTGGGCGTAACACTCCCATACATGTCTCATGTGTCTTAAAAAGGGGCACAGCTTAAGACAGCTCAGAAAACGTTTGTCGCAAAAGCAATGGATTAACCTCAGCTCTGTCTCACTGACACAAGAGGGAGGTTTATCTTTACAGCAGATTCACTGCATCAGGTTATACCAGTTCTGCACCAACTTCAATCTGAAAAGTACAGCACAGCAATCAACAATGCACCCTGTTGGTGTATAACAATGACTTGCAAATAAGACAAAGCAGCATGATCTCCTGGGAAGGATACTGTCCTCTTTGCTCTTTTCCGGTGTACTGTCCATCCCAGGCAAGGCTGCAGCGACGCGACGGAACAGCTGAAGAGAAAAAGTGAAACGGTTTGCACTGAAGTAGGACAAAGTGTGGCCTGCAATTTGCTTATAGCATCTCTGACTGTCACTTCATATTGGGCACTGCTTCATGGGTAACTTGGCCTTTTCTTTCTTTCTTTTTTACAAAATGCTACTTTGAAGATATTTACAACAATATTGTGAAGAAAGGCAAGCACAAAGGGAAAGCTAGGATTATGTGAAGCTGAATTCAACAGGGGGAAAATAACATGATCTTGCAACTCCGGGATAGAAGAAAGCACACACACACACACACACATGCCATACTCAGTAATGTGCACAACACACACTAAGGCACAACAACTACTAGCTTCATTCAAACTCAGACTTCAAATGGGACCAATAGTTAATGTGGACAACCATTGCATTGTAATTTTGCTAGAAGGAATTTGCTTGCCCAAGTTTAAATGAAGCCACAAAATAAGCAAACTGATAAGAAAAGAAAAGGTACAACACAAGACATGTACAGTTTACAGAAAAGCCTGAGGAGGGCACAACACAACTCTGGCGTGACTGTGTTCAACAGAGATGAAAAGACATCACTGGTAAAGGTACAGGGAAGCAGAGAGAAAGAGAAAGGGAGGAGTGGCAAAGGAGTTTTCGGGTGGGGTAGTGACGCATACGTGAGGGTCTGCCCTGCCTTTTATGGAGCATCTCTACCTGTTTGACATTGTAGCCAGTCTTTGCGCTGGTCTCAATGAACATGACATTCAGTTCCTTAGCTCTCTGCTCGCCCTCCTCCGTGGTGATCTGTCTACTCGGGCCAAAGCAGAGAGGGGACGGGCACAGAGGAATGAGGAGAGACAGAGACCCCAGAGGCACCGAGGGGAGGAAGAGGAGCAGGAGAGACGGAAGGAAACAGGGAAAGAGAGAAAAGAGAGGGAGAAGTAAGAATAACTCAACATTTGCTAGGCCTTAAGAGAAATGTCAGTGTTAGTACAGTCGCGAAGGGGCACAAACTTTCACGAGAGGATGGAAAAAGAGGGCAGGAAGCCCTGCTGTTGGAGGAGGACAGCAGTTGCTTACTAATTCTTTTGAAGAAATGAGAATCACAGCAGAGAAAAAAAACAAATACACACACTTTCATATTCTTACCCTTAAAGGAGCTATATGTAAGCCTAACTAGCAGTCGGTTACCAAGACATTTTTATACTCCCCAGATTAGGGGTGTATACTGTAACTACCTCCTCTCTAAAATAAGGAAATCAAGATGTTGGGAGCTGAGGCTACCTGTTTTGAAGCATGAAAACTATCATATGATTGAAAGTCACCTGAAGTCACCATTAGCGTCTCCATAAGGATAGGATCAATGGATAAAGACTGTTTACGACATCAGTGCATTACCTTACAAGTCAATGACAAATCAAGATGGCGACGACTGGAAGACGAGCTAAGTTAATACACTTAATACAATGACCTTATTATAACCTCTCTGTACTCTTACAAAGTTTACAATACTTTGATTTGTCTGTAGGGACCCTCTCCACACTACGACCGAAGTATAATGCTATTTTGGGGCCATTCATAATTACAATCCAGTACTCTGGAAACCGATTAAGGCTCATTTATTTTAGCCCCTGAAATGGGATTTTAGCAATTGACAAGGCAATTCCTGACCGTGCAGGCTTATGCCAACAACTGTATCCTTTCTTTACTTTGATGTTTTCACTACTTGGACTTCGCCTTGAAGTACAAAGTGAGAGAGGATAGGCCAGGACCAGCTAGTTAGCATGCCAACTTGAGCAACACAGAGCATGGCCGTTTTTGGACAATTTGAACACTTTTAAACTAAAACTCTTACATATAGCACCTTTAAGGCCCACAACCACACAGAGAGTCCATCTCTTCTGAGACCGAGCACACAGACGTAGGAGTCATAACAGAGTCAATGTGGCCTTGGGAGCATATGAACACCCACCTGCTTGACGTTATAGCCAGCCTTGGCGCTGGTCTCTATGTACATCACATTGAGCTCCCGAGCTTTCCTCTCTGCAGCCTCTACTGACACTTGCCTGCCATTGCCCATGAGAGGGATGGTAGATTGAGTAGCACCACAGGCATGGATGGAAGGGGGTTTGGGTAGGGGACAAATGCAAAGGAGAAATGGAGACGAAATAATAAGAATTGTAAAAAACAAATGGGGAAACACAAATATAAATCAAAACATGGACAAAGAAATCAAAGACTTTTCAACAAAAAAGAAAACATAACAAACAAGAAAATCATGAGTGAAATGGCAAACTGTAGAATTAAGTTATGAGGGTTTGATCCAAATGAAATAAAATGGTATAACAGAATCAAACCAAAGATGAGGCATGCCTCTGAACATTACATAGGTATGAAATGCCATTTTATCGTTCATGTGGACCCATGGCTAATCTACATCTTTTCTTCCAAGACATGTTATGCACAACTGTACCTTTTATCAGCCAAGTCTGTTTTGTTGCCAACTAACATGATGATGACATCACTCCCCCTCTCTGTTCGGACATCATCAATCCACTTTGAGGTCTGCTGGAATGAATTTAAATCTGCAGAGAAGAACAATCAATAGGTGACAACAAGAAATACTTATGGATCAAATGTATTGTAATGTAATGTATTGTATTGTATTGCATTGTATTGTATTGTAAAGTATTTTACAAATGTAAATTTCAAAAGACGAAATTTCACATCCAGAATCTGAATCACACAGAGTAAGCATACTGTTAGTGAGCAAAGTACAACAGTATTTTAGTTTAAGCACACAGCCCGTGAGCAGGTCCCCCTCAACCCGTCTAGAACACCTGACCTAACTACTCCCCCTGATGCGTCGCCCCCCACGGTGGCCTATCCCACAGCCCTCTTGCATTGACCCTGACAGCCTGACTCACTGGTGATGTCATAGACCACCACAGCAATGGTGGAGTCGCGTATGTAGCTGGGGATGAGGCTGCGGAAGCGCTCCTGCCCTGCAGTGTCCCACAGCTGGAGCCGAACCTGAGGATCCATGCAGACAGAGAGAGAGAGAGAGAGAGAGAGAGAAAGAGAGAGAGAGAGAAAGAGAAAAAGAGAAAGACAGCGGGAAGGAGGGAGAAACATGAAGGAGAGGATGGCGAGAGTGAGAAGAGACAGACATGGAGTTGGAGGAGAGAAATAAAGAAGGAGCAGAGACTTAAAGGAGTTGCAGAGAGGCAGCACTGGAGATCACCCATACAGAAATGAGAGACACCATCTCTGAGAAAGGCAACACAGGCAGCAGTCATAAATTCTAGAATATTCTGGAAAGCCCAATCTGAAGTCATGGATCAAAATCTCTTTAGACTGTCAGAGCTCTTTAGACTGCTACTCACACCATAAAGCCTTTATCAGAGAGCGCGTCCCTATTCCTGCCCTCACACTACACTGCAGGTGCAGCATTCATTGAGCACAGACATTAGAACGTACATTAGACAAACACAGACGTTCACCTTCCCTCCTTCTCAAGCCCTTCCAGTGTGAGCCTAAACGTGTTAGTCGCTCATCTGCCCATAAATAGATGCTACGGTGAACGCGAGTGCTGGCCGACGTGTCCAAGGCGGCTCTATGAATGCTGCGCTCCCTGCAACCGCCTCCAACTCACACCCCATCAGGCACATGGTGCAGGCAGCGGGGGCCAAGCAGGTGGGGGCCGGAGGCGATACCTACTTGCTATGTCATAGACCACCACAGCAGCAGCTGAGTCTCGGATGTAGCTGGGGATGAGACTGCGGAAGCGCTCCTGCCCTGCAGTGTCCCACAGCTGGAGCCGAATCTGTGACCACATCAGTGGGGGCCCAATTTGACCCAGCCAACAAGCAGAATGGGAGTGGGGGGATGAACAGAAAAACAACCAACTTAAAAAAAACATAAAAGAAAAATAGGATGGCGGTGTGCAAATGCAGTGTGGGGATAAAAGAAAATGCATGTCTTATGAGGTGATAACTGACAAACAACTAATATATCTTAACAGCAAAAAAAAAAAAGAAACACTCCAAAAACATGCATCACATTTCTATATTTGATTGATTAGCTGATGAGATGAGATGATGAACGTAAGTGAGCTGCCAACTACACAAAAACTAAGAATGACAAATGTGAGAAACTGCCTACCGTGCGATCTTCCAGGTACATTGTTTTTGATAGAAAGTCGATTCCGATTGTTGCCTGTGAGAAAAGAGAATAACTGAGATGATACACTACTATGTATTACACGGCTTCTCAGAGTGCTGCAGAAAGTTCTATTTGCAGAAATGAGCCTTTCCAATGATCAGGGGTCTGTTAACACTACATATTTCTGTCTTCCATCATGAACACCATGACTAGTCTAACTTGTCTATGTCCTGCAGTCTTATTGCCATGTGAAGCTGTCATCTATGGCAAAATACCAAAGAGTGTCAAAAACTAAATAAAGTACTACTACCTATTGGTTGCAGCAGAGCAGTTTCAACTATTTCAAATGCTTACCTGATAGGTATTGTCAAAGCTGTCATACATAAACCTTGTGATGAGTGAAGTCTTCCCCACTGCAAAGACAACAATTTCACATCAATGAACATTCCATCAGAGTCGATAAACAAATACATTCTGTGAGTTCAATCAGCAAATCAATGTTTTGGTAACAGTGATAAACTGACAGAGGTTGGTATTGGGATGTCTGCTCAACAGACCCTGCTGAACTCTGATCGCTGAGTTGGCAACAAGGGTGGTGCCAGGATTCTCACATAATGGATGTGAGCTAGCTAGCTAACTACAGAGGTGTATCGGAATACGAGCTAGCGAAACGAATCAAGTGTGCTTTTACAACAATATCGACTAAAATATTTACTCTAAAAAAAACACACTATGGTTACAATGCAATGAATTGTTGGTTGGGTTTCGTGGAGAAGGAACAGATAGCCGATACATGGCCAACTACGTTAGATGAGCTAACGTTAGCCATGATCTCTCATATCGATGGCCGGCTAACGGGCAAGCTGGATCTAAATCATTTATATTGCCACGGAAATCTTCGATAATACATTATCACACCCAGGCCGTTTTTTCTACACACTGTATAGATTGCATCCTTAGAAATGTTACATAGTATACATATATAACGTTACTCAGGAGCTGTTTGATTAGACTTTACTTAGAAGCTACTCTGACTTAAATGCCAACTGTGTCAGCTAGCCAAAGCCGACAGCTAAGCTACATACAGCTATCGTTGGCCGCACCACAAAACACACAATAACGCGCTCGGTTGGCGACTTAACTTGGGCCGATACAACACTGACGAACTGTTCAAAGTATCAACAGTGTGGTTTGATAAAATATATGGCAACGTCCATTCTCAAATCTAGTCTTGCCAGACACTAGCTAGACACCAGGGTGGCTAGCTTTGCCATGATTTTACAACAGGAGAGCGTACGGTTGCTAACATTGGGTAGCTAGCTGATGTCATCTGTAAGTGCGAAGAAAGGTGGCTGGACAGTCATGAGACACCAACAGCATTTGTTCAATATTGTGGAGAGTATTCACGTTATGTTTAATTTTAACCTCTGTCCACGCATGTCACTTAACTGACATCAGGTTGGGTGTACTTGTTAGCTGAGGTTAGTTTGTTGTAAAGCATCCTTGAATCGGCCTGTCTCGTCGGCCTCAAAAAGGCTACGTTAACATTACCGTCGAGCATCCAATGAAACGAATCACTCAATTGCAATATTATGAACTGAGAAATCTTACCGCTTTGTTCGCCTAAAAACACGAGCTTGAATTTCCGCAGGGGGTTCCCAAACTCTCCGCCACCCGTCGTTGTCGACATGTTTATTTTACGATACAGACAAATCCCTGTTTATTTTCCTTACAGAGAAGGGCAATACACCGTCTGTGCATATGGTTGTTACTGTTTCCTGTGCGCACTAGCGCCTTGTAGTGGCCAAAAAAGGAAAGCCTACTCTACCCCAAGAATATGGGCCTTGATTTCATGCTTTGGATTTTTTTCTTTCACAAGACAGTTGTCTAAGTTAACATGTAGTGGTCCTTTACCAACTTTTTTCTCGAAAAACTTCCAATATACATTCAAGCATAAAACATTTGAATGCCATCTAGTGAAATCTGATGTTGTTACTTTTGTGCGTTTGTGAGAAAATGTGCCCTTTTTTGCCCCCTTGTGGTCAGACTATAGATCACACAGCCTTTTGGTGAGGAGGGTCATGTCAAAGGCCTCACAAGCAAAGTTTGAGTAAATCTGTTACACGGCGGCCTAGTAACCATAGGGGGGACTTGCTGATTATATTTGCTTACAAAGAGTCATTGTCATTTCATTGTCATTGTAACTTTCAAACTACAAATGACTGTAACTGACCCAAGGCAGATGGGTTGGGCCCTTGAGTCGTGGATCTGTCTGAGGTTTCTTCCTATATGTATCTCCAATTCTAGGGAGTTTTTCCTTAACCCTGTTACTCATGGGCTCTCTTTGAATGTCTAACACTCTGTAAAGTGCCTTGAGACATGTGTTATGTATTGGCGCTCTATAAGCGACATTAAATTGAAATTGAAATTGAAATTATAGTTTTGAGCATGTACTGAATGTAGATTTTTCCTCCTGGAGAGTAAAGACAGGCCCTTTGTAAGCCCGAACCCTGGTCTCCTATATAAGCACTGACATGGAACATAACTTAATTGTAGGCTACGCCACAAAACTAGGCTGGATGAATCCTGCCTGAACTTCTGGCGAATTTGGATTTCACCTGGCAGCTCAGGCTGGAAACCTGCACATGTATCTCCTCTCTTCTCTGCCAGAACCTTTGGCTCCAATCAGAAACTAGCTTATCCAAAAGACGCACCAGACCAGACCATTGGTCTGATTGGTTGAAGGACTATCCAAGTGTACAGAGTCAATTTGAACGATGCCCACTGATCACGCCTCTTGTGCAGTAGAAACAAAGCACAGCCTTCCCATACCAATGTTCAATCTTAAAAGATTGAGCTTATAGTATGGTGATAGCCAGACTACCACAAAACCAGATGACAAGAGAAAACTGGGGGGGAAAGCCAGATCTATGCTATAGCAACAAATGAGTTATTGCTCAAGCCTCATCTGAACTGCTTTCAAGTTGATTTCAGCCAGTTTATTGGTGGGCCTCAGCATGGCATCCTCAGTCATTACTTTGAACAATGCATGTGGCAATATAGACAGTAATAATCTTAGTGAATATCTAGTAGTTGACATACACCTTTACTTTAGTTTCCCATTTAAAATACTAATAAAATAGTAGTCATTTTGGTGTCTGCAACTATAGGCAATTTTGATATGTGAGTGTGATGTTTTCTGATTGAAGAGATACATGCTCAAATGTCAGTAAACAAAAAAAACAGTAGGCCTATATCATTGTTGAGAATATAGCTGCAGCAGAGAGGGTTAAAGCGGAGGAAGGATCTTTGGCTGCAGCTCTTTAGTGTCTAGGTGTGCCAGTCCTCAGTGAGTAGAATCAGATGACATTTTGGTTCATTTAACTCTTTAGTCGTGACGTAGAGGCAGTCTCATCCATATTAAGACGTTGAGGGGTGTTGTTATTTGGAGCATATAAGATGTCTTTTTAAAATTCTTTACACTGAAGAGGATATCCGATTTCTTCAGTAGTTTATGAAATATTGTGTTTACCTGGCCAAAATGGTGATGGCACAATGCAATATCAGATCAACCCTTTAAGCTTGTTGCATGTACAATACTTTAAATCAGTCCTATGAAAAAGCATGCCTTGGGTGTTTCTTTTTTTCTTTAATAAATATTGTTAAATTTATATCTATTTCACAGCTACAACCCAAACAATTACCTTCACTTCAGCTCCTCAGTTTACTTCACAGCTATCTAGATATCTATGACTATGAAGTCTTATCATTATGACTATAAGCATCAACAATGTGTTGAATCATTGTGCATGATCTGATCTTAAAATAAAAACACCTTTATTTTATTATAATTTTATTGAAAATGTACACCAATGGAGTCCAACTACAGTTAAATATTACACAAGTCTGTGGTATTTTTGTGGTATGTCTTGCTCTTGGCAGGGTAGGGCAAATATGACGGACGTTGGAAAAATGTATGGTCATTCTTGACACCATAATGTTTACACAGAAACTCACTTCCCAATACTCATTTACCATAATAACATGTCTCCACTTCAATACACAAAATAGATCCTTATAAATTATATATAAATGCATGAATATCTGTTTCTTGCATTTGGCTTTTACACCCCATCCCCACCCTAATCCAACTATATAATTGAAACATTAGCAAAATGGGTGCTGACATCTGTGGAGAAAATGTATATGCACATTACAACCAGAATAAATATACAAAAAATATTAAGAGGGAATTTTGGATGACAAACTAAATACTTAATAGGGCGAAAAGAGTAGACTGAAAAAAAAACTTTTATATTCAATAAAAGTGTTTAAAATGCATGCAACATTTGTATGCCACAAAGCAACAATTGTGAAAGGCGTCAAATGTGTCCTACATGGTATTTTATGTAATTATCATAAGGTTCTCAGTTTGTAATCCTAACAATTACTATTCTTTGTATAGCTGTCAGTGATTATCATAACAACCTTGTTCAGAGTAGTTACAGTTGTATGGGTCATTTTCATTGGCATTTCGTTTAAGATGACATGCAGTATTCCGCTTTTAGCACGGCAACACAGAAGCATGTCTTCTTTGGCTCTGGTAATCTCAAAGCCATAATGTTCACAGTTGTAGGGATAGGGTTAAACACCCAGGAAACATATATTCATGAACCATATGTTCAGATTAAATTAGCATTTTTCAGGATGAACTTAAGACACAAATTATCAGACAATTAAAAAGGGATACCTACTCAGTGCTTAATGCCTATAATAAACAGATGATCCAGTCATGGATTTTAGAATTTGGATTTCCAAAAAAATATGAATCCTGTATGAGCATGATGTTTCTAACAGCCATTAGGTGTAAAGTACAAAACAACTCAAAAGGCTTATGTGTGACAATGTACCGTCCCATGTAGTGTCTCTCCAGGGTTAGTACATTTCAAACGGGGATGAGAGTCTCCACCAAGGACTCTGATCCTCTCTCGCAACATCATAAGACAGACAGTGTGGCTTTGAGTGGCGTGTCCTAATTAAGCAGCTGAACTTTGCTTGTCAAAAAATACCATGTAAAGCCCACATAAGGCCATGTTCAGCAGAGCAGACAGTAAGGGAGTTTATTAAAAAAAAATGGCTGACGGAGTGAGAAAGACTAGAGGGGGAAACGGATGCTTAGTTGTTGTAGAAGCTGCAGTCCCCTCTTCAGACAGGTGGCCAAGACAGATTAGAAGAAGCTAGAGAGAGAAGAGGAGGAGAGAGAAATAGACACAAACGTGTTAATAGAAATGCAAAAAGCTGCCAGGAAGAGCAACAGCACAGGACTATAGGAGCATACAGGAATTCAGTGGATCCCCGATGTTTGTGTGAAACAAGCCAGTGAGGTTCTCTGTAAAGCACTGTGTACAACGTGAAGCAGCAGCTGACTGATTAACATGCTATATCATCAGCTGAACTACAAAGCGTGTAGATATTGTGTCAGATATGTATGGCGATGCAGCCTATTTCAGATAGAAAGAAAATAAATAGCTTAATCCTTTCAGAAAAAGGACATGTCATCATTATGTGCACTGAGCATCGCTTTTACTTGATACATGGAACATAGTAAATACCAAGCTGGTTGCTGTAAAGAAGCATTAGAAGCATATAGTTTGTTTCTGGAATAACACAAGCCATACAAACGCCACAATGCATGTTAGTCACAGCATAGCAAAACAGGACACAGAACACAGAAGCTTTGCCAAAAGCACAGATATATATGCGGTTAGTAAGTGCTGCAGTGAAAGACCCAGTAATAATCCAGAGCAAAAACACCCCAGGCCTGCTGGCTAAAAGGAAAGAAACCCGTGGAAACCCAGAGGGATGGTGTCCACTCTGCTCCCCCTCGGCCTAACGGTAGAGCTGACCAACAAAAGCCAAGGTCTGGTCCCATAGCAAAGCTTGGGGGGTGGAGGACCTACTCTGTGCAGAGCCAGGGATTACTGCAAAGGAAAGTAAATACACACATAGCAGTAAGCAATGAGACAGGCACAGGACACAGTATGACACACTAGTGCTGCCCCAGTGGGTCTGTGCTGGAGTGAGAGGGCAAACCCATCGCAAACCCCACACTGACCGCAGTAGCTACAGCAGGAGGCGGCTCCTCTGTGGAGCTGCCGAGTGACTTCGCTCAGCAAATAAACAGAGGAAACGTTGCCACCACAGCAGATACCAGGTTCACAATTTTCACAAAAAAGTGTTTTGTAACTTAAATGTGGAGTTGTACATATTTCTGTGTATTGCCTCATTATCTGACCAATAAGACCTTCCCCTGACCATTTAGTTACGCTAATGAACCAACTACTTGGGCTACATTGTTGTGTCTAAGCAAGTCATACACCATATACAGCATTAACCTAATAAACAGACAATAACAATGTTCATAACAGCACTGTATAGGATGTATGTATGTTTGTTTGCACTGAAGAGGAATCAGATTCACGTATCTACCACATGTTGAAAAACATGCCCATTGTGAGTTACTCAAACTAACAGGCATTCATTCGCATGTTCATTTAAAAACATGCAATGAGAACCAGCTGCTGTGCTTGAGGAGCTCACCCATGGTATGCAACATACACGGAAGCGCTCAGAAAGCATAAAATGACTGAAAGGTCACTTGAATAGATTGGGAGTAACCATATGTGTTAAGACATGATACACAATAACTTCTACAACAATTTACATGTTTGGTAAATATAACATTTTATTTTTAAAGAGATTTAAACGCTTTTTAGGGAGTGTACACTGATATAAGTGCAATACTGGCTCCTGTTTAATAGTCACTTTTTGTTCTGAAACGAGAGGACCACACCGCCAAGTGGACTTCACATAAATCACAACTAGTTTAAAAATGCAATGAAAACAATATAAAAAGTTGTTCACATTTGGCTCAAATGTCCCAACGTGGAAGCTAATGAAGCTAACATAAGTGTGCTTTTAGCAAGTAAAAAATGACAATGAGGTATGATAGAAACTGACTGAGGCCCTTAACAACTAACTGCACATGCACCAGTCTAAAATGGGCACAAACATCAGCATGCCGTCCCATACCACTGTCTTCCAAATGGTCCTATGAACACTGGGAAATCACACGCCAGCATTTTCTGATTTTTAAAAGAATTTTCCCAAACATGGCAGTGTAAGAATGGCATGGCTGCAGAGATATGCCGCCACACCCAGTTTTAACAGCACAGCCTGCAAGGGGTGTGCAATGTCCAGTCGGTCCTACAGCTGATGTTTGCCCTCATTTAGCCTGCCTTATGAACTCCTGCCTGTTAACTGGGGTCACAGGTGCACGTTACGGTTAGAACACACTCAAATCATGCAGATCTACAGGCCTTTCGTCAGAACAACAACAAACATACAGTTCAAAATGCTAGCTTCTCTGGGAAGTGGGATGGGGCTGACTGGCTCTTCAGAGACAACTGTTCAGTATAAAAGAAAGGCATTTGAGTTAAGGATTCCATTCACATCTATGGGGATCCAGCCTCAGAGCAGGGGAGGGAGGAGGGGTCGGGGGGATGGGGAATGGGGGAGGAGGCAAAGGACAGCATGGCTCAGGAGATATGGGGTGTAAACTCTTTCACAGCGGGCGGAAGGAGCACTTTCTACAGGAATCCTGAACTGCAAAGAGAGAAGGAGGATTATTGTTCCCTTTGGAAAACAGCAACATGTACATACATACAAGGTTACAGAGATCACAAGAGAAGGTCATGTTAGTAAGTGGCATCATGCATTCACATCACCAATTGGCTTTGCATTGAGTGAGGCCAACAAGGAAAGGGTGTATCAAATGCGCTCCCACACAAACATTCCACCACAATGTCATCTTTTTGACTTCTGCAACACACGTAACTACTTGTGTCACTAGATGGCTTTTTTGGACTGACAAGCTGTCTGCTTTCAGGCAGAGCAGTTTACAGCGCGTAGTAAGCCCTCTCTGCTTTACTTCAGCTGGCCAGCTCTCTCCCTTCCTGCCAGACAAATGAGTTCCCATCAGAGCCACAGGCACAGTGGGCCTCTTCTGACCAGGCTGATGTGCAGCACAAGGCTGTGGCTGGACACCAGATTGTGAAGCAGATGTCAAGTCCCCCCCCCCACCCCCACTGACCACCCCCTGCCTGCTCTGCCCAGATCAATGAGGATAGCTTAACCCCAGCGCATTTGGTTTGCCTTCATGCGCAGACTGGGGAGGGGGTTGGCATGGGGTCTGCTCCGCCATGAACAGCAGTATTATCTGGTGGGGGGGCAACGCAGCAGTGTGAGCCTAATGTGGGAGCGGCCCCAGTGAATGGCCTTTTGTGTGCAGCCATGGGAGGGCAGGCGCAGGGCACACAACTGTACACTGTAGTGGACTGGAGGGCACAGATGGAGTGGTGAGGGGGGGCCCAGTGATAAACTGCCACTATACACTCACTCCTTGGCACAGGCGCAGCCCAACGTCAATCCGCCCTGCCCGACTATGGCATAAATGGATGGCATGCATTCTCTACATAAAAAACATTCCCCTGGCAGATATCTGGCAATGTTGGCATCGCCACAGTGTACTGTGTGGGTTGGGTCACTGGTATTACGTTCAGATTAATGTCTTTTTTTCAAAACACATTCCCTAAATGCCACCAATGTGGCCAAGCACATAAGTATCAAGCAGATAAGTAGTTGGACATGTGGCACAATGTCCTGAGGAGTCTGTGGCTGATGCTTTAGTAACTGGAGAACTACAGCAGCCTTACCAGTTACGGGGGTTCATGCAGCATGCAGGGAGCAGGTGAAGGGTTAACTGGAAAACAGCATGGGCAAGACAGGTGACACACACATACATACATACATACATACATGTTATACATACACATACATAACATAATATGTATGTTACATCTCAAACACTACAAGTCACATGGGACGATGCTCTTGTCTTGTAGTAACTGTAAAAAAAACAATCAAATGTACTTTCAAATATCCTTGGTGTTCCAGAAAAGAGAAAGGGAGGATCCCCCTCTATGCTAAGAGCATGATCTAGTGTTTGATCAGTAACCTACAGACATCACATAGAGACAGTGGGGTGGTGCACAGTGGCTGAGCTACAATATGGCCGCCTGGACAACTAGGGGAAGCTGGGAGAAGAGAAACAGCAGGGAATGAAAGAACCGTGAAAGAATAAAATCAATTAAATGAAAGACAAAAATGAACCTTCTCAGTGCAAGTGTCTTCCTTGGTCAGATGTTGGAGTCAAATCAGCTTGAATACACAATCAGCAGTGATTACCAACATGATTAGAAAGTGGTTATCTTCAAAACAATCAGAGATTGTGCAAAACGCAAGACATCAGTCTGCATTTAAATCATTCAGGGAGGTGCTATTTATTATCTGAAAGATCTACTAATCTACCAGATGAAAAATGAATACCCTGGTGTGTTTCCAGACAGCGTTGAATACAACCCTCTCTTATCCCTTAACATGTCATTAATGTTTTGTGTCATTGTTGTCTACCATAAAGTAGTGTCAATATTACCAAGTAGTACTTTCAGAGCTTAAAATCAGATTCATGATGAACATGCTGATGGGAAGCGGTCTTTCATCTTGACTTTGTTTAGTATCAACTAGTCCTGGTCATCATTCATTAACAATGCCACAGTGTTTGACATGGTTAGTGGAACCAACCGTTATGAAGGTGAAAGAAGGCATAATTAATCATCTCAAATATAGTGTCAGTGAGTGGTTTAAAAGCTTTGATTGTCTTAGAATAGTATTAATAAATGGTTTGAAAGCTTTAATTATACTAACATCCATAAATGCAATTCTCTTATTTTGGCCATGATGCCACAGTACACGTTTTATGCAATGAATTGCCATAAAAAAAATAATCCAAAAATACTTGTGTTCTTTTACCAAGACTAATTCAACAGTGTCATTAGATGTGGTTAGTGATGAGACCTGCTCCAACTAAGTGAAACTGGATGCGATCTAGCTGTGTAAATATGTGGTCAGCCCCACATTTAGACAGTGTAACAGTGACGAGACAAAAGAGAGGAAGGAGCACTTTTACTTACTTTTTCCTCTCTTTGTCCCTCTTGAGTGTGGTGGAGCCCCCTGCCTGTTGAGCCTGGGACTGCAGGAGCTCAGCAGCGGTCTTCTTCTGCTTGAAGGTGTTGAGCTCATCGTCCAGGGACTTCTTCTTGTCCTCCAGCTTCTTCTTCTCGTCCTGGTGCAGCTTCTTCAGACGATCAAACTTCTCATGCAGCTGCACCGAGAGGTTGACAAGAGTTGTTTACATCCATTGCATACAGGAACAGATAACACTGAAAGCACACTTCAGTTTTTAATTCTTATTCTACAAGTAAAGACTTAGTCCTGTCATGTTGCTCATTCCGCTTAATATGTACCATGCTTTCAGTTCACCTTGCAACATTGCAAAACATACCATAACATTCTTTATTCATAGTCAGTGAAGGCCATGGGCCTTAGTTATTCATTATTAGCTGAATCATTCACATTGCGACACACACTACTGCCTCAGCAGAAACAGACCAAATGTAGCTCAAAGTTCTGGCTGAAACCTGAAACAGCCACCGCAGACCCCTGGAGACTTCCACACTGACCTCCTTCTCAGCCTCCTTCAGCTCGGCCTCTTTCTCCTTCACTCGCTGCACAAACATCTGCCGCATCTCCTCCTCCTTCTTCTGAAGCTCTCCCATGAACTCGTTCCTCTTGGCCTCATACGTCTCCTGCAGACTGCAGACACACACACACACACACACACACACACACACACACACACACACACACACACACACACACACACACACACACACACACACACACACACACACACACACACACACACACACACACACACACACACACACACACACACACACACAGTCAACACAAGGAGACCTCATGTGCCATAGTCACACCATTGGCAGCTTACAACTTCAACAGAAATCATTCTTCACAGTAATATGAAACTTGCTGAGCAGATCTGAGAAACAGCTGTAGACTACTACTTTAAAAGGTAGGGCCGACAGAGCGCAGTTTTACACAATCCGTGTATCAGGGGAGTAAAGGCTTGGACCCTCACCTGAAGGGTTTGCTGTCGGGGTCGGTGTCCTTGAAGCCCATCTCCTCCAGCTTGCAGCGGCGGTAGAGCTCGTAGTGGCGCGTGTGCGTCTGCTCCCGCAGGTCCTCCATGTTCACCCGGATCAGCATCTCCCGCAGCTTCACAAAGTCACAATGGTTCTCGTTCTCCACTGCCAACAGTAACAAGACAACACGGACATTTAACCCCCAGCTTGGCATAAACAGTAAATCACGGGCTATGTGCACTGGCTTACTCAATGTTGGCAAACCAGTCTCCTGTTCGATGACATCGCTGTCAACAAGCACCTGAAGATGAGTGATTTTGTTGTACCAAAACAGTTCACAGAGCTCATAGTCATCACTATAAGTTCAGGTAATCCATTAGATAGTTTGCCATCATTGGGATGGATATATACTGTACATACATATAAAATGCATACATGCTAAAATTCACCAGCTAAGCCAACAAACTAGCTACAAACACAAAATATGTTTTCACAGCTAAATAAGTTAAAGAGACATGATTTGAGGATAGCTAATGCATATGTTGAATGAATGGTTTGTGCCTTCTATCTCACACATAAATGCATACACACACACACATACACTGGAGCTCAATAATGCAGATAAGCTCCATTCATGTACCCTTAGGAGGTCGATCACTTTGCCCAGTATGTGACTCTGTGCTTTTGCCCACGTGCACAAGCCCATGGCAGCATGTGGTCACTGAAAAGGAGCCACTGCACAATGTCAGAGACGGCCCCAGGCTAACACTATTGTATTTATCCTCCATAGAGCTACAACCGCCCTGGTCTCAGGACACCCAGCCCCCAGTGCAGTGCATGCACAGAGCGAGTAAGGCGTGACTGAAGTGAGGAAGGCAGTGAGAGAACGACAGAGAGACAGAGAGAAAGATAGAGGAAGAGAGAGAGAGAGAGAGAGAGAGAGAGAAAGAGAGAGAGAGAGAGAGAGAGAGAAAGAGAGAGAGTAGGGGAAATGAGGGCAGAGCATCTTTGAGAGCAATGACTCAGGCGACTGTTTCTATTCTTAGAATGTAAACTCGGAGCAGACCCTGGAGCAGCTCTGGCCCACATCTGGTCCTGTTCTGGCTGGAATCCGCTCCAGTGCGCCTCCATCAGAGGCATGGCTATTAGCCATCTGCCATATGAGTGGGGCTGTCTATCTAACAGTGTTTCCATGTCCACACACTGGATAAATCTTTCAAATCAATGCGTTCACATGTAGCATGGTCAGTGTGGTCGCTCTATTTATGTAGCACTCGATGGAATAACTCTGTCGCTGGTGGAGCTTTTGACAGCTGTGGGCGTGGAGGGGGAATGAATCAAGGGAAGTTGTTTAAAAGATGTTACAGCAATATCTGGTCTCTGGGAGTGGGACCAGCCGCACATATTTAGTGTGAGCGCACGGAGCCACAGGTCATGGCCGGGGAGGGTGGGAGGCAACCGTCTCATTTCCTCTGCAGGACGTGAGCACTGCTTACCCTGCACTGTCCCCCAGGGGTACTGCCTCGCTCTCACCATCTTGTTCCCAATCTTCACTTCCTCAGTGCTGCCCACAACAGCGAACGGTAAATGGCCCTGTAGAAGACACAGATATTGACTCAGAAACAAACACAAACACACACAAACACACAGACACACACACTATCTGGCAGAGGAATGTTGAGATCAGGAAGTACATGAGACACGATAACCTTCTGTCAGCCACATTCATTAAACATTATCTAGGAGTGACCCACAGACTAACACTGGGTCTTGCTCACAAAGAACCCTTATATTAAAACTTTGTCAACTTTGTGGTAGAAACGTTGTTTCTGTTGACCGGAGACAGAGGAGGATCTTCTCACTAACACCATGCACGCTTGCAACATGGCATCCACCCAGCAGCTAATGAGATATGGGCAGAGGGATCTTTCCTCAGAGAGGAAGTGGGTGTCATGTGTGTCCCAGACACAAGGCCAGGCTTAGTGACGGCCCACAATAACAGGGCAGCTGAGCAGGAAGGCTAAGAATACTTCTTATCTGAGCCTGAGGGGACTTGTGCTCTTCTTGCAAGGCTCATGACCTCGCGTTGGGTTAGCTATGCAGAAGAGAGGCGTCGGGTCTTGAGGAACTGATGGATTTCACAGCACTGTGTGTCCCTTCATGTCTCTGCTCATGGCCCAGCCCTGCACACAGAGTAGCTTGTGGGGCCCAGTCGAGGGCTTTTCCCACGCAAAACACTTCCTGGAGTGAGAATGATTCCCACTGCATTCCTCTGTCTTTGTGGTGCCATTTCCTGACTGAGGTCCAAAGCAGAGGAACTGGACACCAGATGGGGTCTCTCCCAGTCTACCCAGTGAAATCTGCCATACGGACTACAAACTAGGTAATAACTGCAGTTATCTGAATGACTTTAACTATACGAAAATGTACCATACAATGCTAAAATCTATAACAAGAACAATTCTGACACTACTTGTTGCTATGGAATGCTAGATACATAGACTAAGTTATGAATGAGAGCATCTTACATTCATGGTGGAGTTGATCTCAGCCACGGTCTCGTCATCTGTGGGGAATTGGTATATCTGGACTCCATTGCTGACTAGCTCACTTGTAATCTTGATCTTAAATTTGGTGAGCTCACTCTTAGAAATGGCATCTGATTTGGCAATGATAGGGATGATGTTGACCTAGAGAGGAGAGTTCGGTGTTAATGACATTCAATAGACATTGATCCAAAAAGATTTGATGAATAAAGGGAAATGAAACTCATCAATACCAATACAGAAGTGTAACTGTGTAATAACCAGTAAAATGATCAGGTAGATCTATTTTCTGGAGTGACATTTCTTACGGACTTAACATTTTGTAAGTACATTTAAGCGTGTCTTGTTTGCAATCAGAGGTGCATGTTCTCAGATGACAGTTCTTTGAGAGAGTAACCAATCCAGGCAAATCATTCATGCATTCTGATCACTTGTTTAAGGTATTTTCTAGCCTAGAAATCTAGACGCACCCTAGCGGCAAAAAATGGTCTAGGGTCACACAGTTAAGGCCAATCCTGCGTCCGGCACCAAGGCAGCCGGTCAAATCAGAACACTTTATCTGTGTACCGAGTCCTTGAGCCCACCTTAGTGCGGTGACGACAGAGCTGCGAAACAGCGAGATAGCAGAGCAACCATAGAGAACAACGAAGATGGATGAGGCTAACGAAGCGCGCTAGTTTGAATCGGCTTTGGAAGAGTTAGACTTGGGCTTTTCTTTGAAGGTTGATAAGAAAAAGCACTCAAGTCATTCCTTTTAAAGAAGGATGTATTTGCCGTTTTGCCAACCGGCTACGATTGGTCACAAGTGCTGGCCTATTAAGTGCAGAGGCAGTATGAGAGACACCGGTTCATCCCACCCACAGGCTTCAGCTCTGTGAATGGTCCGACTCCGGACTATACATTTAATGTATAGTTTGGCTTGCCAGGCTAGGTCACACACACAGCTTGATGCACCATTTATCTTTTCTTTTTTGAGGCAAAACATCTGCCGACCCAAGCCGAACTGTTTACACAGAGCCACTGAACTCAAACACATCTCCTGTGTCTACCCTATACATTTGCCTGGCATTCTACATGGGCAGACTGGTGGTGATTTAGGGTGCAATGTCACTTCAGTATGGTGCAGCAGCTCTCTCGCTCTTGTGGGCAGGCCATTAAAACTGAATGTGAGTGTCTCCGAGAATGCTCAGGAACATCTGGCCCAGCCCTGATATAAATAGACCCCGAGCTTCTCTCTTCATGCCTCACTGAATGATCTAGCTCACAAAAATATCACTTGGAAATTAAATCCAAAACATTTGTCTCTTTTAAAACCCCTGGAGGGTTGCTTGTAACTCAAGGAAAACACTGCTTTTCACTACACACAGCCAATGAGAGGGATAGAATCAGTGTTGCTCATCATTCTTCCTATCTTTCACAAGTGCCTTGGAAATGGGATGCATTAATAATAAAGAATCACAAATATTTAAAATGCAAAGAGAAGTGCACATACGGTAGAGTAGGGGTGTCACGATACCAAAAAATCAGTAGTCGGTGCCAATACCAGTAAAATTACACGATTCTCGATGCCAAATTCGATACTATCGTTAAAAAAAGGATTTTCTAAAATCCCATGTACTTAATGAATTTCTTTATTGAAATATTTGCAGAACACTGAAATATAATTTCTATAACATACAGAGCATAACAGAATACAGTATCCAATTGCGAGCATATCACATAGGCTTACACATAATTAAATCACTTTTCTAATGGATTGTATAAAAACCAACAACTTGCATCGCCTTTTTATCGCTCTGCTTTCATACAATGTGAATGATTTTTTTTTACAAGATGTAAAGTCTTTATTTGAAACACACACACATTCTGTAACTATTTATACATTCTATATGAAATTTCTGATCTTCATTAGCAGCAAACTTTATGCAGATTATAGCCTACTATTCATATTACAACTCCACCTCTTAAATTCAGCTGTCTGGTTGAAGCCTCAACATTTTGTAAACAAAGTAGCAGGCTAAGCTTATCTTACTCTACTGGTTGGACTGTTCAGTTTCCCCACATGTGTTTAAGTTTCAAGGTAAGCTACTTTTTCTCCTTGGGACAGAACCTTTTAAGTCTTGGAGTTGAAAAACATTGGTATTGAGATGGTCAGTCAACTTGAATGCAAGAGTTTTAATGTCTGCAGCATAGACTAGCTAATGATGCTAACCGGATTTTAAATAGCTAGTCGTCTTCTGTGCGTCATTGCGTTCACGATTGTGAATGTTTTATTTGGATTAAATGTGTGCGGCGTCAGGTGCATCAGTACGACCACGCTTCCAGGAATGATCTGGTTGGTTTTCATGGAGACAGACGCTGTGTGCACGGAGGGGAGAGTTTGTGTGTGTGTGCATATGTGTGTGCATGAGAGACAGACGCGTGAGTGACAGAGAGGGAGAGCAGGGAAAGGAAATGCAGCTTAACGAATGTTGCGTGTTTTTCAATACCGTTAAAAAATAGATAAATAAATAAATAAAAAGTAACGAAACAATATGTGGCTGCCGGTGCTGAATCTGTGGCGCATCGCCACAAATTAGTCTAGCCTATGTGTGGGAAACACTGTAGCCTATTGCCCCCATCAGTTCCGGAAGAGTCGCAGCACCGATGCTTATATGCTGTCGTCGGTGCTTACGGTGCTTCAAAAAAATAGGCATCGCCGGTGTTTTTTCATTTTAGAATCGAGAGGTATCGCAAGTATCGGTTCTCGTGACATCCCTACGGTAGAGCAAGAGAATGTGGTCAGCGACTAACGTGCAGTAACCTCCCAGTGTTGATCTAGCTGTGCATAAATTGCCTGCAAATGAGATAACTAGTATGGATGCTATCTATAGCACTGGAATCCCATCTAGCACACATTTCCCTCTCGAAGCTTTTAGACCAGCATGCAGTGGACATGCCCACCCACACAAGCCTCTCAAACAAAGCCTGCTTTTGCACACACCACCCACCCACTACTCTCCAGGCCCCCTGAAGAGCCAATCAGCAGGTGGTGAGGGGCAACCTGGAGCTGCTGTCTGTGAAGACGTGTGTGCTGTGTACACAGGAAGGCTTTTTTTAAAGCATTTTTTGTTCTGGCTTTATTGTGTTAGGACAGGCTGCTCGTGAGTACAGCTGCTCTGCTAAGAGGCATGTTGGCCCTTTCGTTCAGCTCTAGAGAGTCTCTGCAAACATATGCCCTTGGGACGGACCAGGAGGCTGAGCACCACCGCTGAACACTGCAGCCCAAACCCAGTGGAACACAGTGGAGCCCCTCGTCTGTTTCCGCAGCACATTAAAGGCCTGCCTTGATACCACTATAAGGGTTTTATGACCCATACAAAATGCATTCGAGTTCGACAGCAGCACTCTGACCTTTAAAAGCTCCCACAGCAAACGCATTTCATGAGGCTCCAAATCAACTCTCCATTTTGTCAAGTGAATGGAGCATATCTAGATATCCTCGATCGCAGCACACCAATTTCAAGGATAACCGAGTGTAAAATTGTAAAACTGTTCACACACCCCTGGAAAGGCCACCCCAACAGCACAGCACGGGCATGTTCTCACTCAAGTACTCACCTTGCTGTCCAGCTTTTTCATGGTGACAAGATCCAGAGATTTAAGCGAGTGCCCCGTGGGAGAGATGAAATAGAGGCAGGTATGGATACGTGTGTCGTGGTAGCTGTGGAGGGTGCGCTTGATCTTGAGCTCCTCCTGGAGGTAGGCCTCAAACTGGGTGTCAATGAACTCCACGATAGGCTTGTAACTGGGGAAAAGAATGGTACATGGTGTTAGACTAAAGAATATTGGCTCTGGATGCTCAGAACTTTTAAAGTGTATCATCGGGTATCATCTAATTATAGGGCTCTAGCCAGAGAATTAATCATTATTATGAAGTGTCAAAAATATTCCCTTTCAAAAATGTTATACTTGGTGCAGTTCCCTCCACTGAAAGAAGAAACATTATTTTGGTTTGGATGTCTCCACTGCAGGCATCTTCATGTTGCACATAGAGGTATTGGATTGCAAGATGGAGATGTGTCTTTGGCAGGGGAAACAGTGACAGCTCATCCAAGAGGCTAGTTGGCATAGCAACAATAGGCTAGTGTAAGGAATCTGCTGAGAGTTTAGAATGGACACTCACTGGGGGAAATCAGACAGAACTCCAGAAGCTTGAGGGAAGAAATCAAGATATGCTCTTTGAAGATAAACTAAAATAAACAGGGCAGAGTAGCAAGGAATAGAGCCACCCATATCTACATAAAGGCCAAGAGGAAACAAAGCTTCGGGGTTTTTTTGCTGGCTGTCATTATGCTCCAGGATAAGTATCATTCATCCCCATGAAATAACACTGTTATTCTCCACTGACAGGAGCAACCCAAAACATGGATGGCAGAGTGGGCAGAGTGGTGGCCCAAGGCTAGATGAAGCTCAAGCATCGGTCTCCTCTCTACTCTTCTGCTGGGTATAGATCAAGTGTCAACGCTAGGGGACAGGAATAATGTGAAGTAATAATAGAGGAGAGGTTTATTGCAATATGGTGAATTTGTAACCGAGAGGGAAGGAGTCATAATCTTCTCAGAACGCCTGTAAATAATTTCCTGTGTTCTGTACAAAAGCTGAGTGAATTCAATAACTAGGTCACTTTTGGTCTGTCAGAAACAGTGTACAACAGAAACATCACACAAGACATCTACAAAAAGATAATAAACTCAAAAGATTCAAAAATCTCTTTCACCTGTCCTCCTTGTTGATTTGGTCTCCAAAGCCGACGGTGTTGACCACGTTCAGCTTGAGGCGCACGTTGCTCTCCTGCAGCTCGTAGGTGTTGGACTTGAGCTGCACCCCAGGCTGGTTGTGCTGCATGGGCTCCCCCTCAAACTTGGTGTTGAACAGGGTATCCATGAGAGTCGACTTCCCCAGGCCTGTCTCTCCTACCACACGGGACACAGCAAAGGTTCAGTACGCCACCCAGCAAATATCACACTGACTGCCAGTAGCATGAGAGACATCTATTCAGTATGTTTTTTTGTTGACACAATAAGCCAACTTCTTCACATTCTACAAACACACAAAAAAACGTTCACATTCAGTCAGATCTACTTTCTAATTCCTTTGCCCCTCCTCACTCAAGCACTTCAGAAACAGAAACCTTTGCAACGACCAGAATGTTAATTTTAGAAAAGCCTTATGCACCCCAACTTCACAACTTTAACTATGATCATGTGCTGTGAGACGTAAGCTTCTTTTGAGGGACAAGACAACCTCAGAATGCAAACAAAAGACCTGAAGCTTCAAAATAAATACAAACCCACAATTAACCTGTCCATCACCTTGATTCGATAAGAGTCCATGTGACATCATTGCGCACAATGTGTTCGTGTTGAGGCAGCAGAATGTCTGCCATTAATGTAATATTGCAGAGTAGGAAATGGCAGCACCACAGATTGATTCACAGATCACCCGGTGCACAATGACAAGCTCACACTAACCACTGGCTGCAGACTTCTGAGTGAGTCATTAGTCTCTCTGTCTCAGATGAGTCTTGTGCATTTGACATGCAGAGCATGCCTGCAGTATACTGCCCTTACACTGAATTGGCCTTTCATGGCAAAAAAGTGTACTAAATGCTGAGCGGAAAGATGGGACAGTCCTGCTCTTGGTTAGTCTGTCCCTTCCTGTTTCCAAGTCCACTTTAGGTCAATGTCAAGTAGTTGCTCTGCTTTTGTCCTAGCAGGGACTTGGCTGGCCTGCGATATCTCCCTTGGCAGAGTTTCAAGCTTCTAAAAGGAGCGGTTCTGACATAAGACGGCTTCATAAACATCCCCTCGCAAATCACACAAAACAGGAGGCCTAATGAAGACAAGCATGAGGTTTACCATTATGGCTCCACACTCACACACAACACCACCACAGCTCAACGACTCAAGCCTCAAAAGCTGAACTCAACTGTGAGTCTAAGCTTGGCTAAACACCAAACTTTATAGTCATGTGTTGCTTTCTTTTGCACGGGAAACATGTTTACATAGTCAATGGGGTCATTTTTAGGCCAGCAACTTTCTTGTTAAATCTGATCATGGCTAATGAGGATCCTTCTAGCAATCTGTAGTGCCAGAACAAAAGACAAAGAGCACAGTCTTACTCACTAACTTCCAAAGAAGTAAACATGTCACAACTAAATCTCATGATGCTTAAGATCAACACTGTCAAAAGGCAGATTGAAACAGGAAACACAAACACCTTTCCTTGAAACGGTATGACTGCATGATCAGTCAACTGACAACAAAGAATTTATCACGCGCAAAATCTCAACTTCAACAAACCAACAAGGAAACAGAGGCACAACACAATAATCTGTTAACAACACATAACATAACATTGCTTTGAACAGCTTCTTAGACCAGTCTGACTAGGAGACTGACATAACATTTTGTTACAGTAACTAGACTTGACCAGTCAGCTAATATAAGTGGGTCAAAGAGTTGCTGGAGCATTTAAAGATGAATGGCCTGGCAAACATTCAGGCGTATGATCAGCATTTTGCCTCCAGGGAAAAGGGGGAGAGCTATATGACATACTCACCAACGCAGAGGATGTTGAAGCAGAAGCCATGGCTGACCGACTTGTTGACCAGCTGGTCTGGCATGCTATCGAAGCCAACATGGCCGGCGAGAGGAACAGCGCGGGCACCTTCTCCCTACATTGTGGGAAAAACATACATCAGGTCCTCAGGTCACAGGCAGTGGGCTAGCGCACAGGGACTTATGAATTACAATACAGCATGCTACTTCACTGTGGTGACAAACATCTGATCCACATGAAGTGGGCAGGAGATGGCATCAAATGCAGTACGCAGGTCAAATACAGAATTGTGGATAACTAATGAAACAAAACATATTACAATTGTCTTCTTTAAAACAAGAAAGTGTCAGAACAAAAAAAAGTCAGCACAACCTGAAACAACAATATGGAACTGAGGTGCAGACTTCCTATTTCCTGTTGGCTTTGTACAAAGTCTGCAGCTTGCCGTTTCAAACCACATTTGACATATATGGACATGACAGACAAATTATTGCTTAGCCTACAGAAAACAAACTATGGATTAATTCAGTTATTAGACAAATGCTGCTAGGCAGGAAGAAGCAACTCCTACATAAAGGAAGGGTGGGGACGTTGAAGGCTGGTTTAACTATTCAAAGGTCCATCATTGAAAAAGGCCAATTTTTATTTAGCCTCTCCATTTACATAGAGCCACCATCCTATTTGCTGGGAGTTAAGAGCCTATCTTTAAAACTTTCCTGTGAGCCAACTGTAGCCAGGACATTGTCACAAGGAGGCTCAGTTAAGTGTTTAAATTGAACTAGTAGTAGTATACATAGGCAGAATGCTTGTTTACTGGGTAAACACCCCTCAGCTGCTAGGCATGTGTTACATTCCAAAAGCTGAAGTCCTTCTTGAGATGGAAGGATGACACAACAGATCAGTTTCCATTCATGCCTGCTACTTTATGCATATTACAGACCTCATCAGACGTAGGCTAGAACAAAATACGTAGAGTAGATGAAGAACCCATCTGTGAACACTGAATTTAGGCTATACTAAGCTAGGGCCGCCTGGATAGGTCCGTTACGCCCATGGAACGTTAGCTTCTTTATTATAGGGTTGGTATTAAGTCAAGGCACTCAGTACTGCTAAAGTTTAGTACATAGACCACTTCATTTAAGCTACCATTCACTCATGTTTTCATCTTTTATTAACAGCCCAATTCGACAACGCCCAGCATGCTAACTGGACGGAACCATGTAACAATGAATGTAGCGGAATCACACACGGCACTCGTGCAAGATGATTGTGCGCGCGGTGAAATGGCAATACATCCACATAGTGAGCAACAGAGCACTAAACGAACTGTTTTCCACGTCCAGTTGGGATAAACTAACCAATAAGATAAGCAAAAGTGAAATGTGATTTTAAACAGGAAATCTACGCGCAACACGATGAATAGGCTATGGTGGGTAGTGCATAAAATGGAAAGAAAAAGGATAGCCAGGTCCAGGATAGGCCTAGCCTACTTAATAAACCCACAATTACTATCCGTAAAAAAACAAAATACTATCGACCAAGGAATTATCACATATTTGCATATAGCATAGCCTATATTGTGGATAGACTCAACGAGTAGCGAGGAAGGATCTAGGATGGTGACTTTCTTTTTTAAAAAAATCATTGCCTTCATGCAGCTTATTTTGGATCTTTAAACAACCTTATGGTAGGAAATGTCCGTGGAAATGTTTAAATTATTTTACTCACCGCTTGTCGAGCTATCTCTGTGGCCGCCATGGTTTCTCTCTTGATGGGGACCCTGAACAGGAAACTGCATAGCACAAGCCGCAAGAGCAAGACTAGAGGGGAATTCATACACCATAGAAAGTACCATTTTATGCGCTCGATACCCAATAGACTTAATGACTAATATTTTGCCTATATTCTGCCTTAAAAAACATTCAATATATATATTTTTCATACATCCGATAATATATCCCATCTGACTTGCAAACATAAATCATGATAAACAACATAATAGACCTACAACTTTCTGTATCGTTTCACGATAGCCCCCTTTTCTGCACTTGGTTCCTTCCGCGTAGTAAAGAACATAGCAAATAGATCAATGGGGAAATATCATTACTGATGGAATACAAGCCAACATAATCCTTGTAGGCCTATTATTGTTTAGGCCTATACATTGTGTAGATGACCCTCCATTAGTATTATATCCATTAGTAAAAAAAAATGTTTGTATAATTGTCATTATTGCTATGATGTAGCCAAGGCCTTTTCAAGAGGCCAACTTTGACAAGGACCTGACTCTTTTTCTTTTTATAGCCCAACTATTAAACTTTTGTGCAAAGGCTTTATGACCTATTGGATAGATGGTAAATGTGATGATCATCTAAACACACACACACACACACACACACACACACACACACACACACACACACACACACACACCAGAGCCAGACAGTAGGCTATATGTGAATTTACTTGATTACTGTACTTAAGTATAATTTTCGAGTAGCTTTACTTATATTTTTGACACATTTGAAGCGATTCTTTAAATGCAATAATGCGACCAAATGGAAGTCTTTTTCAATAGTACAATTTGAACTTGACTGTGGTAATGATGGTGACATCAGATTCTTCATCAGAACATCATCCATAATCAGGGTGAAGCCGGAATAATATCAGACAATTACCTGATATTTACCACTTAGCCTAGTTAGACTCATTAAACAGTAAATAAACTACCCATTATTGAGTTATCTAACCGGTATAATAATCAAATAATGATCTAATGTATATTATTACATCAAACTCTAAGTTTGTGCACTTCACAGAAATGACAATTGCAACATATAAACATAACTTCACTGGTGTTCTTTATTCAACATTGACAAAGTAATTTCTTTGTCAAAACAAACGGTTTAATGTGATAGCCTGCTTGAAAGTCAGTCAAATGTGTTTTCCATTGAAAATGGTCCTTCCCCTTCCACTATGTAGCCAAGATGGTGACCTTTGAGGGTGAAGTGTCCAGTGTTCCACACTCAACCTTTTGACTGTTATTATGAGTGCAACATATGTATACTTGCAGCGCACTTCTTCTCGTCATAATTATCAGCGTGAACGCACTCAAAATAAGTATTGAGTAGGCCACAGGAATTGGAACACCGTGCACTGACCAACCAATTAAGGATGTATACCCTATGACTGACTAAATAAACATCAAATTAGGATACATTAAAGAAGTAAGTAAAGCAACATCTTGACTTGGCAACTTTCACTTGTATTAGAGTCATATTTGACAAGGTATAATTCACTTAAGTAAAGGAAATGTCCACCTCTGTCACACACACAAACACTCCTCACATATCAGTGGATGTCATGATAGCTGAACAGTCAGACACTTCTTGAGTTTTATTCTGTCCTAAATTTTCAATCAGATTGGGTTTGCTCTTTTCTTAAACAAACCATGCAAAATGGATTTAGACTGTAGAGGTTGAGGTTTTATATCAGAGAGTTTCCTGCTGCTGAGATGAACAAATGCAGAGCAAAGCAAAAGACATCCAAATCAAGCGCCTCCAGATCTTTTTGTAAGATCTTTTTTGGTCATATATGACAACACGTTATTTACCTATTTTGTATTATTGTTTCACTTTAGTTACTTTTATCCCACACTATTACAGGTGTGTTGCAATACAAGCTATAGCAATAGTCAATCAAGGAAAAAAATAAAGAGCTGTGAGACATACATTTACATTTCATAACACTTACATTGAATATTTGAGAGGGGATTTTTGACTCAAGTGCACAAGAAATTGTAGAAGAGTTGTGCCTGCAGGTTTTCCACATAAAGATAGTACCCACTAAAGTGCTACATCCTGCAATCAACTAGGATGGGTCTTTTATGTTCTAGGGGCATTTCTCTTCAAAAGGATATCATGTTAAAGTTGATGGTGCATGAACTATAGAACCCAAGCATTTAAACTTCTCCTCAAAAGTTTAAAAGGTTGAATCTTCCAACAAGAAAACAAGAGACGGACCAAGGTTCAGTGATTCACTGACCATAGACTCAATTAGATTCCTCCGACCTGAACCCAATAGAGTTACTAAGTAAGGTCTAAAATAAACAGACTAAATAATCTGGACATGTCACGCATGGATATATGGTCACACGTTATATGATGAGAGGACACAACTGTTTTTAATGGCAATTGAGAAGAACAGTTAAAACAACAGTCGTCTACACATATTCCGCCCCTTCCGCTGCCAAAAATTGACATGTTGTGAATACATCGTACCAATCATGTTATGATCTCGCAGCTGGAGCCAGGTTGGTGAAGGCTTGCACATGCGCAGTTCTGCACAAAATAGATACCAGATAGGTCATAGGTGCCCAAAATGTGTTGTAATATGGCCGCTGAGTGCATGGAGGGACTTTTCTAATAGACCTCTGAAATTCGCCTTCAAAAACTACCAAAAGCAGACATCTTTGCCCAAGGAGATAGGGGTGTAAAATTGAAGCTCCCTAAGTTGCACTGCAGCTCTGGAGTGGCAAAAATCAAAGTATGACATCTTAATGTAGGCTACCACAGATCACAGCCTATCCACTCGAAGATAGAGCACACAAGAGCAAAACATTTGTATTTCCGATTTCTTCGTCCCTGTGAGAGTTTATCAGGTAGCCTATGATCATTCAAGATCCCCACGTTATTTTCAGATAGGAAAAATCTCACGATACCGGATCTCCTTATATGGGTAAAGGTGGTAAAAAAAATGGTAGGCGAACATCAGAGGTCTAGCTACAGTACTGTGTCGGCTAATCGTGTTAAAAGGCTAACTGATGAGTAGAAAACCCTTGTGCAATTAATTTATGTTAGCAGAAAACTACTGTGCTGATTAGAGAAGTTATAACTAGCCCTCTGTTGAGCTAGTTGAGTATCTGGAGCATCAGCATTTGAAGGTTCGATCAAAATGGCCAGGAAAAAATAATTTTTCTTGTTTCTGTTCTTGTTTGAGAAATGACGGCTATATATTCCATGTGAGAAATTGCCAAGAAACTGAAGATGGTGTGTACTACTTCCTTCATAGAACAGCCCAAACGGTTCTAACCAGGATAGAAAGAGTCTCTAGTTTGAGAAATAGACAGTCACAGGTCCTCAACTGGCAGCTTCATTAATAAGTAATAAATTGATTATTAAGTAATAATCAAGGCAACTTGCAGCTACTGGCACTACTACTGCTTGTTGTCTATGGGGACTATTTTCAGATGCTGCGTACGATATCACTGCGCCTATGGTACGTTTGCAAGTTGCCTTGATTATTACGCCAGATGAGAGTGTAGTTCCATGTCAAATCAGCCTAGAAAAACGCCAGGTTTCATTTTCAGTTGGTCTTATTGCACTTTCTAACTTGAGAGGAGACACGTTTTAAATGGGAAAATTACCAGAAATCTTAGTCACTTTTAAACATGAAGCTAGCAGGCGAGAAGCTAATGGTCTAATCCGATTCAATGATCTATGCTAGGCTGAAGCTAAAAGTTGTATCGCCAGACTCACAGAATGGCTGGATGAATGGGAACAAGGTAAATATCGATTGTTTTGCTCGAGGGAAGGTGGAAAATGAGCGTATTTCCACAAATGGCGGAATATCCCTTTAACAGGATTTAGCGAAGCTATTTTGCAAAACTGTCCTCAACACTGCAGCTGTGACCTTGTCGTAGACCACACACATACAGTTGTGGCTGAATTTGTTTGGAAGTCTCATTCAGAGCTACAGCTGATTTGCAACAATGATAAAATGACACATTTGTTGTCAGTGATTGCCATTAATGGAAGGTCATGACACTATAAGGTTAAGGGTCCCATCATTTTTACCTCCGCCAAGGAGGTTATGTTTTCATCGGGGTTTATTTGTCTGTCTGTTTGTTTGTTTGTTTGTTCGCAAGATACCTCAAAGTTGTGGATGGATTTCGATTAAATTTTCAGGGAAGGTCTGAAATGACCCAAGAAAGAAATTACATTTTGGCAGTGATCCATATCACCATCTGGATCCGGGAGGCGGTTATGTTTTTGCTTGGCAGAAGTTTGCGCTCTCTCAGTGCTTTTCTAGTTTATTAAAGCATTTTAATTTTTTTATTATTAAAAATATTCTGTTAAATGGAAAGTCAAAAGTGAAGTGGAAGTTTTATATTATTTCAATGAAAATGTTACAGTTTTTTAATGTATAAGTATATGTATATTAGATCTATATTTTCACAATAACCAAAATGATTAGGCTCATCACACCTGTGGAACATGCCTAAGGACGAAATATTATTTTTGTAGAATTCCATTTTGGGACTACCAAAACATAACTGGCAATCCGTTTAATAATTTGAGGTTATGGCTGAAGTAGTCTACCATTTTCATGGGTTTCATCCCTTTCCACAGGTGTATTAATCAGGCACCATGTAGTCTGCATTGATAATCAAGGTGGTTGATTTAATACACCTGTGGAAAGGGACCTGATGAAACCCATGAATAAGACAAATAGTTGTGCTATGAAATGAAAGTGGACCAAAAAAAAAACAGGAACTGTAGCCTACTTCCGTTGCTACTGGTCAACTATCGGAATAGGCGCTTGACTTGATGGCACTGTTGAGCCTGTCATAAGGATTAGGGTTGAACTTTGTATCAGTAACTTGGACTTAATGGGAGGGAACAGTAAGACAAGGGAAGGGAGGCTACGGAACACTCTCGTTTTCGCTAACTTCATTTAGAAACCACTGAGATGTTGAATTTGAAGAAATAATCAAATCGGTCTCACTGGATTACAGGTCTGCACCTTGGTGTTGGAAAGTAAAACCCACTGGTTTATACGCGCTATTACGCACATGACGTAGCAGGTGAGTATCAAGTTTTAGGTAAAGCTACAGCTCATTCTAGTGTGAGTTAACTGTAGTGCTACTGTCACTGTAAGCCAAACATTCAGTAGCTTTGAGGGTTAACGCAAAATGATGAAATAAAAGTATACGTTCATAAAGCTTTTAGATGCGTAACCAAAAAGAGGAAGATCAGTCGTGAGGGCTGAAAATAAGAGGAACTCAAGATGTTGTGTAGCCTACGCGTTTGGCACCGACTGTCTATTGGATGTAATAACCTGTCATGCTGAATTTGCAGGGCTTGACGAATCGCATCGTCATGCAACTATCTAATTATGGGGGAAAATAACTGGTGCCACATTAGGCTGACACTTACCATTTTATTTCTCTAATGCCTTCATTCATTTTCACTTTTCAGGGTCTGACGACCAGTGCAAGGTCTGCCATTTCCTTCTTCTCAGCCAGGCTAGGCTATATAAAGTTTTGCCCTTTGAACAAGAAGCTGAAATATTCCCGGAAGAGTTCAACAAGATGTGTGACAGAAGCAGCAATGTCTCTGGACATGAAGACGTTATCAGGTCTGAGACTCATTTGAACTCTCCAAAGGGCGGAGCAGCATCACCTCCTGACAGTAAACACCCAAATGGTGATGGAATGAGCTGTACCTCCTCCTCCAACTTTAAAGCGCCAAGCCTGCTTCTCGAAAGCCTGAGTGCGCGACCACTCCCCGGAGCCGTGAGCTTGTCCACACGCAGAGCGAGACTTCAGAGACAGCAGGAGATATGTGAACCAGGCAGCGTCTCACAGACTTTATCAGTGGACACATTTACTAAGGGAAGCCTCACACCTGTCATGCGTAAAAAATACCTGAAGGAATTATTTCTGAATAACGGTTTGCATAGTGGCTTTGGTAGTATTCTGCAGTCTTCTAAAACTCCATATGCGTCATCGGGAGGCTACGAGGAGAATGATCCATCCTATAGTGAGGGAGGCAACAGTTACGTTTCATCCTGGGCTCTTGATCCTATGGAGCACGCATGGATTTTGTCTGTTGTTGATGGAAACCGTGAAACATTAATGACTTATCTCTCTTCGGATCCGACTCTTCTGACTAGAAAAGACTTTGTCAGCGGTTTCACCGCTCTCCACTGGTTAGCGAAGTATGGGAAAGATGAAATTATCATTGAACTGTTGAAGTATGCTGAAAAAGAGGGATGTCCTGTAGACGTCAACTTTAAAGGTAGCGGGGGTTTAACGCCGCTTCATGTGGCTGCTATGCACAGTCAGTTTATGGTGGTGAAAATCTTAGTCGGAGCTTTCGCTGCAAAAATCGATATCATGGACTACAATGGACGGAGAGCGTGGCAATATCTTAAGTGCAACGCCCCGGTAGAGATGAAGGAGCTGCTGGGAGCCTGGGATGACGAGCATGTAAACGTTGGATGCCAAAACGCCAACAACAACAGCTCGGGAGCAACAGACGTGATAAATAATGCAGCTTGCAAGGAGGAGGAACCAACTAATAGGCCTACTTTTGACAGGAGAAATGGTGGCTGGCGGTTCGGATCCTTCAAAAAGTTTTTGTCTCCACTTTTCGTTTTTGGTAGTAAAGACTAGGCAGACTGAAATGAGGAGAGGTGTGGTGCCTGTAAATCCAAATGTGATTATGTTTTATATTGTACATTTTGAAATACTATACGTATCAAGATTAATCATTACAAATATAAGATTTTGTATTGAGAAAAGATGAGTGGTGTGTGGTTAATTTTCTTGCACTATGAAGAAACTTTGCTTACTTTGCATTCTAACACATGCAATTTACTGAGTAAAATGCATGCGTCATCATAGTTGCGTACGGATGTCTAACAATTACATTATGTGGTCTTGAGCGGGACAGCTCCCAATGCACGTTCAACGGCCATAATGAGGGCTTTCAGCAAGACGATGCCAATGGTATGCAGTGGACATAACATAATCAGAAATAATTTGCTGTCACAATGTTCAAGCTCCAACACTACGCTGGTAACTTATTCAATTGGATGATTTGACATCTTTACACTTGCAGATGTGCTTATGGTTAGACAATGAATATATTCGTACATAAAAAAAACAAGACCCATGGTTTGGGCATCAAATGCCCAGCTTTAGCCTACCTTACACTGACCGACATAACAATCTTTCAATAATCTTTCCCAAATCTTGTCAGTCTTTTGAGTAAAGCTTGAATGAGGGGCATTAGTTAAAAGACAATATTTCAAGAATCTTTCCCAAAGTCTGTCAGTGCAAGGTAGACTTTTCTTCCACGCGTTGAAGTCCAGTTTTCAGATTGTGCTGAAACACATACCCATTACATTGCACTACTCACTTGCCCACTACTGAAACAGCACGGTAAAATTCACTTATCCTCAAATCCTTTTGACATTCAGAGACCTTCATAACCCAACTCCTATAGGCTTATACATCCTCCTGTTCAGCACATTAATCTATAGTGAGATTGTCAGTATGCTATTCAACACCAGGCTCACCACAAGAGCAAAGGACTTCCTGCACCCAAACTGTGGAACTGACTCCTCACACAGCCGCACGCAACTCCAAATCATAGTACAAAACGGCTCTTTTTTAAATTGATGATAATCATTTTCCCCACTGTTGACTACATTGACCTTGGGTGCTTTTAAGTGCTATGTAACCAAAGTCTCTGCATCCAATCTACTGTAGCTAGGACTATGTGCATGAGACATACAAATACAAGCAAACCTGGAGCAATTCTCTGAAATCTGACAAAAAGTCATTGACAGAATTGTCGCAAAATGGGCACTGCTCATTTTAGATGCGTGTGCAGGACTTGTCTAATCTCAATATAATCCCCCACCCCATCTACAGTAAGAGGGACATCAGAAGTTCTGTTCTTATAACAAATGTTTTATTGTTTCAACAGCATAACCCTACTATCTGTACAAAGAGACCGCTGTTCCAGATGCCATGGCCTCCCTCCAGGGGTTGAGTTGGTGGTCCTGCTGAGGGTTCGGGAGATGCCAAGAGAGTCAAGGGCAACAGAATTACAGGCCCAACTTTGTCCTCCTCCAGTGTCTCCTCTTGGAATTGTACCTACAAACCAAACAAACTTCTTAGTGAGCACATCAGTAACATGGGAATTGCAGGTTCACACAATGAACAGATATAGATTCAAGACAAGCATCATACATGCAGGGGTATACATTTCCATAGTGGCCGGGTTTCCCAGATTCATTAAGAAGCTCTTAAGTGCTGAGAACTTCTTAGGAGCGCTATCAGAACGTTCTAACACTCCTAAGAAGTTCTTAGCACTTCAGAGCTTCTTAACTAATCTGGGAAACCCGACCAATATCAGTGACCCATACCAAAATTAATCTTTCAAATGGTACATCCTGTGACAAGCCCATAACAAGTCCTTTATAGGCAGGTAAAATAGGGATAGCTTGCACATATCCACACCTTGCAACGGTGTTACAAAGCACTGACCAGATACAGAAAGACTAACACTGCTGGTAGAAGAATTGTCAATACTTAGAGCATCCCTGTCACTTCAGTGACCAGGATAAAACAAACTCTAAAGTAATGTGCACTTTGCTCTCAGCAGGATAATGGCAGTACTCCCACAAATGAAGCACTGTAATTGCAACCTGCTTGACCATCATACATGGCTAGCTAGCCTCGAGTTAACACAATTAAACATGCGGATGTAAACATAAGCCATGACGACTTCGACATCGCGTCAAATCGTTGGATTGTCAGATTTCAAACGTTGACTTCAGTCTTGGGTTCATAACTTAACACGTGATGACTGCAATCACAATCAAGAGCATACCTGATCTTGTTGCCAGTTTTCATCCTGATCCACTGAGGAATTGGCCTGTTCTGCTTCTGCTTCTTCGCAAGAAAGCGCTTGATCCTGTACGTCTTGTGGGACGACTGAAACACAGACATATAGAGTAGTAGCCAGAAGGTTACATTAAATAGAAACAAGGCGCCATAAATTTCACGCAAATGTGAAAACAACCTCAATAGACCGCATGCTTACATTTCAGGAGGGACCTAAACTAGAATATTGAACATCCGTTGAATGCTAACAGGCTAACATTATAAAATACACTATTTGTACTAGTTACTTTATCGCAATAAGCACATATCTTAAAACCAATCAATGAAAATACCGCGGTCGTACAAACATCTTGTCTTAATCTCCAGCATTTTAGAAGATGTTAATAGATTTTCTACTCACCATCAGGGAACCTCTGTCTGATCACCACAATGGCGGAGGCTGAAGAGAGAGAACCATGGGAAATCGCCGTGTTGTATATCCGCATTTGGGGGCGGGGCCAGAAAAAAACATATCTGTTGTACAGACAGCGACACCCACTGGATCTTTCGACTGTCAATGAGAAACTTCAACTCTAATCCTTGGTTAATTGCTTGATTGCTTGCTTGCTTGCTTGATTGATTGATCGTGGGAAATGCAAACATGACAACAGTCACATTCGAATTTGGACTAGCCTGTGAATTGAGGAGTTTCATTTACTCCCTACAACTGAATGCCAGATTGTCATGCACGTTTCAATTCTTTCCTGCCTCACATAATTCCTGCTATGTGATCCAAACTGTCCACTAATGTCTCCTTTGGACCGTTTTAGCGTTTTCATTACATTGGCAAGTCAAATTTACTTCTGAAACAAAAAAGACTTCAATAGCTTACTGATTTCTACACTTATACAGGTGCTAGTTATAGATCTGTAAAGTTGTGATGCTCCTATCCACCTGCACAGTTGTGTGGTGGGGGCTCCCCGTTGTACCCTGATGAAAACCTGTGTGTATCTATGAAGGATGTGGTATACGCCTAGCCTAGAAATCTAGAGTATACACCTGTATAAGCTATCATCAGGCACAGAATCTTTGCCATCACTCTCGTCTGTTTCTCACATGGAATAGCCATGTCTTTGAACAACACTCTTTCAGTAGGATGTTCTAATGGGGAATTAACCTTCTAAGTATTATTTATAATTAAGGAATAGATACCATGTGCCATTGACACATTTGATTTGAGTGATCTTAATCTGCCACTTTTGGCTGTAAACATGAACAATGCTATTTCATGCGACTTTTGTTATTTTTTTCTTCTTACTGAGTAGAATTTTTAACAAAAAAATTAACTATTAGTTATGTTCATCACTTCATCATCTTCCTTACATGACATCCACAAAGCACAATGATGTTCAATGCTTTATTTAAACAAAACAAAAAACAGTTTTGTATTTTACAAGAACATAGCAATTAAAAAAGCAAAATATAATGATCTCTTAAATCTGTAATTGTGTGAATTATGGGTAGCTAAAGGTATAAGGAAATTATGAGTGTGAACAAGTTTGTGGTTTGTTATGGTGCAGCATTGTTTGCACATGAGCAATACCTCATTTTGCAAGGGCAGAGAAGGCCACAGGTATTAGCCTGATAGTTTGCATCCAAGATGTCAGCATTGAAATATTGGCTTTAGTAATAGGACAGTCATTGCTTTCAGAAAATACACCAAAGAATAATTGTGAGAATAGGGCATCTAAAAACGGACAGAGTTTTGCTAATTGTGACAAACCTTTAGAAGGCAAAGTAATGTTGACAACAGAATTGTAAAGAAACACTGAAGAACTAATTCCAAGCCTTCCTTCTTGTATTACTAAACAGGGATGTGCTCTAAGCTTTCAGAAAAACATTTGAACACACTGTGTGGCTATATGATGCAGCAATTTCGGCTGTGTATAAACATTAAGGTCACTTCTGAGCCGACCTGGTTAAATGACTTTGGTTTTTCTCTTTCCTTAACCAAGATTGAGCTATATCCATCTTTAATGGACTGCATTTTCCCTTAGCCTCTCACTGACACAATTAAGAGTGGTTCATCCAGGCACTTTAGGGCCCACCCATCTTGGTCTGCTTTCCAAAAATGGAACGAGAGTATGAGGAACTGTACAGTCCTGGAGGTGTCATCAGCACCCAACATCCCATTGCAATACCCTTTGCACCTAAGCAAGAGCCTATCTCCTGGGCCAACAGGCCTAGAGGTGCTGGATCCAAGCCTGCTCACTCCTCGCCCTTCTCCTGGGTGATCTTGCCATCACTATCAGCCTTCTTGTTGGCCACATGAGAGTCACCTGACGGCCCACTTCCGGTCCGGTTGCGGCTCCTGGCACCCGGCTGGTAGAGCTGGATAGCAGGTCGGTCCTGAGGGCACAGAGAGGATTGTTCAAGTGACAAACGCACAGTATGAGAGGGAAGAAGGCTCTTCAGATGTGACTCTGCTCTACATATTATAGGCTACAAAGAAAGTAAAATCAAGTATGCATGCTTGGCAGGATGTTGCAACCCCCAGATGAAAGTACAGTACTAGAATCGCTGTTGTTTGAAATGGCTAGCACATGGCACAATGCATCATCACTGTGCTTTACGGTCACTATGTAATGTGTAACGTGACAAATAATGTAACAAATTATAGCAACAGCAACATAATGAAAATATGACTAATTTAACAATCATCAAATAATCATAGATTGATCGACACTTCATCTTTGACGCAGTCAATGAGGCTAATGGATTTGTTTTGGTTTGAGGTTTCTTTAAGATGAACATTACCTTGTTCCTCAGCCGCTCTCTTTTGTTGCTTTCTTCCCTTTTGTGGTCTTTAGATGTTTTTTCAGGTTTATCTGCATGACTGGAGGATTCTCCACTGTTTTCATTCCTCCTTTTCTCCCAACGCTCTTTCCTTCCCTCCTCCTCTCGCTTTTTGAAGGTGTTCTCTCCATCATGACGCTCTCTCCTCCTACGCCGGTCTTCATCTTGTCTTCTGATACGCTCCTTTTCTTTCAGCCGGCGTTCGCGGTCTCGCTCTCTATCTCTATCCACATCCCGATCTCTGTAGTCTTTGCGGCCATCTTCATCTAACCTTCAAAGACAAAACAGATTTTTTTATCTCCCCATTCAAAAAGTGATATGGGCTGCCAAAGTTGTTTTGATTGACAACTTGTTATTCATAAGGGTAACACATGAAATTCTCTTTTTGATGACTTCTTGCCCATTTCCGCTGAGCACCACCTTCACCTAAGTAATCTTTTCTTCACTCCATCAGCAGCTATAAAGGCTCTACAATCAAAGGCTCTATCTCATAGTGTACAGTTTTTGCAGCACTCTATATAGGCTCTATATCAAAGGCTCTATATAGCTTCTGTTGCTATTGCTTAGTGTACAGTAAAAAAAAGACGAGAAGGGTATGCTGTTGCTTTGAACAATAGTGACCTGCAAAATACCATAACCACAACAAAATCCTCTTTTTGTGTTGGTTATCAAGAAAATCAGTTCAATACATTCATAACATTTTGAGAACTCACTTTCTTGGCCTGTCCTCACGGTTTTCGCCATTCTGGCGCTTCTTCATGTCAGAACTTCCAGCAGCTCTCTCCTCCTTCTGCTTCTCTCGCTCAGCCTTCTTCCCCTTCTCTTTAGGCTTCTCAGCCTCACCCTCATCAGCTTTGTCAGGTTTCTTAAGGAGCTGTGAAATAGTAAACTCTTTCAACAATACTGAACAAGAGAAGCTTTAATCAAAATCATCCACGCACCCTGATACTGGACCATATGCAGTAAGTACATGTTGTGGTGTTCTCATGTACCTTGATCTTGGGTTCTTCTTTGGACTGTTCTTTGTCCTTTTCAGCAGCTCTCTCTCCTTTTTTCAATTTCTCAGCATCCTTCCGTTTCCGTCGGTCCTCTTCTCTCCACTTGCGCCGTTCCTCATCCCGCAAGCGCTTTCGCTCAAGTTCCCTTCTTCTCCTCTCTTCTTTCTTCTCCTCCCTTATTCGCTGAATAAATAAGGCATTTGTTGAACAATGAAATAACAGTCTCTATACTCTTGTTAAGAAAAGAAACCGTATGAAATCAAGTCGCCTTCTCAGGGCGTTTTTTGGCCAACAGAGAATGTGTTCTTTAACTGGTTCCATTCAGAATTATTTGAACGATTATTTGAACGCTATCTAGTGATCCAGCCCGCACTTCCATCAGTTTTGAACAGAATCAATGATGCATCATTAAGAGTGTGTTGAACGCATAAACAAGAGTTAATGATATGCATAAACGGGAGCATGATATGACCGTTGTCCCGTAAACCCCCCAGAAATTTGTCATTAGTAAAATTGTGTAAAATGCCAGTTGACGTCAGCAGTTTAGTCCTAGCTGATTAGTTTTGTTTACTCATTTGACTGATATCGAGTAAATATTTGATATTATTGATGTTGACAGAAAATGCATGCTTTTAGACTTCTCCCCTCTGAATGGTAGAATGGCACATCCACTCCAGTTTTTGGTTCAAGCTCTGAGCCCAAGTATCACGTTCCAAACTGTTTTTCGTTTGATCAAAATGCTCCGAACGTTTCAAATGTTGGTTCGCCAATGGGCATGGAACTGGATCTCTGCAAAAGCACTATAAGAAAGGGTGGTTTACCTGTTTGTTCTTCAGGAAATCCAAGAGAGGTGTAGTCTTCTTGGCTGATGAAGGAAATCAGCACACAAAACAAAAGTGTAAGGTCTCTACTTTTAAGGGTTGAACTTAAACACAGACAGCAGTATACCTACCAATAAGTTCTTTCGTTTTAGCCTCTATCTCCTCAAGCAGAGTCTCTGGTGTAGATGTCAGCTTTTCATCATCTCCATTGTAAAACTCCAGAAACTTCTTGTAATCACCATCTGTGCATCAGAACAAGTGTGACTAATATGAGACTAAGTTTGATTGAGACAGAATGTCTCATGATGGTGATAACAGCATAAGCTCACCTTCTTCAATTGTTCCACTTTTGGCATCCCTTTTCTTGCTCCTCCTTTTGGCAATTTTCTGGAATGGCGCAAACTCAACAACTGCTGGATACTCCTGACCTGTGCCAAATATATAATTAGATATACTTATTTGCATCTATCTTGTGGTAGAGGTACTAGCAGTAGCATAATGTTGATAAAAGAAAAATAACTTTCAACAAAAGGGTAGCATTACCCTACTACTGTGTGGATATTTTCACAGACAAATCATAACATGACATTTTGACAGGATGGCTGAATTATATCTTGGGGTTTCATACAGCCTCACCTCTGCTGTCGATAAAGACATATCCATCAAAGCGATCTCGGAAAAGTACAATGTCATCTTGATTCTTGAAATTTAGGTACGCTCTTGAGAAGAGATGCGGGTAGAGGCTTAAAGGGTACAAAAATGTTATGTGTCAGACTTCAAATACCAGGAGCCAAAAAGACAAATTACACTAATGCCTCTACAGCTTACCTGGTGTCATTAGAAAAGAACTCAAGGTAGTCAACTTCAGGTAAAGGTTGCAGTTGCTCTTCTAATTCCTCCTTTGTTAAACTCGGTGGGAGACGTCGGATGACAATCTTAACACAAATACAAGCACTTCTGTCATTCTAAAAAACGTTTGTTCTCACCCTACCCTCTTTCATTGCTTTTTAATTCAACTATAATTATATTATCACAAGCTGGAAGAGCGTTGGAAAATCGAGATCACGAAAGTATAGCTAACGTTAACAGGGTAAAATTATTCCACGACGTTATGCAAGTTAAAGCCATCGACCAACTCGCTTGACCAGCTAATGTTAGCTGCTGCTATGCCAGTTGTTACTGTCACATTAGAGCCGTCTAAACAACAAGCAAAGCAGCATGAATGAATATGTGTAAATAAAACACATACATATCTATATTTTACCGTATAACCTTATCTCGAATATAAACAGTATCCATTCCAGTGAGATGCCTGAAATACGTTAAGCTACAGTTAGCGAGCTAGCTTCTAGCTATGTATCATGGTTAACCTAGCTAGATAACGTAGACAACGTTAGATAACTTTGTAGTAGAGTCTGAAATGAAGTCCCAATACAACCACACACATTGTAACATTAAATTGTGCTTTAAGATTGTTATGTTTGTAAGTAGATGGCGTCAGTTTTTAAAAAGAAGCTGCAGACAGACAGGCATTTGTTATTATCGGCGAGTTAGATAAGCTAATGTTAACATTACCAACTTTGCTAATGTTGACATACCTTGGTCATTGCTTCCTTTTTGTCTTTACATGGCTTATCGGGCTTTTCATTTTCTTCACATTTCATATCCACCTTTTTCTCTCTCGGACGAGTATTTTCTTTGTCTTCTTTCATTATCATGCAGTCCTGTCGTCAAACTGTCCTATAACACTAATGGTGGTTAGTTATTAACAGGTGCTCAACTTGTGTTGTGTTGCTACTAGCTGCTAATGTTTCTGAATGCTCCCTCTCAACTTTCCTCCTGGCAACAACATGCTAGGCTGAGCCATAGCCTAGTAGAATTGAGCACAAGTTGTCAAAAAATAAATCTGTCTCGAAGCAAGCAGTGATGCTAGAAATCTGTGGGAAAAGAGCAATTACACATTGATACATATTGTCATATATTAAATAGCCAATTTATTTTTTAAAGGCGAGGATGGAAAATAACTAACTTGGTTCTTTTGACCATGCATGCCCTGTGTCGTAGTGGGATTTCGTGAATGGGATGGATGTTACATATTTATCTATGGCTCTGGGTTGGATGGTATTCTTTGGATTAATGTATTTATCTAAAAAGTATGATTAAGTGGTAGTCTGAAAAATAATTGACTATGTTATTATGCACTCAGACATCTGAAAAGCTTCCATCTTCTGTCCGGAAGCATTCTAGTCAACCAAACAGTAGGTGGCGCTTTACTGTCTATGGGCGCTATCAAACAAGGCTCTGCAAGACACAAACAGGATGTTGAGTTATTTCGGAAGTACTAGAATGACCTGACGACTTATCCTGTCGACATCTTGAGTTCAAAGCTATCAGACATAAAATAACATTATACGTGTCGTACATTTTACGTTGCGACCATGTGGTATGAAATAATACCGGGGTTTGCAGTTATGACTGTTTGTCTGATGATCCCTGGCATTGCTACGAACCTTATTCACAAAGTCACTAATGGTTACAAGGTGAGTGCAGATGTTGTTAGCTACCGTACTGCTAATGTTCCTTATCTTCGTCCATATAAATAAACACTATGATCTTCGTCATGTATTACGAACCTTAGCCGTGTTGGCTGACAACATTCTGGTTTCTAATCATTTAAAATTATCCTTAGCCTTCAAATGCGGTATATAGCATGTCCCTCTGCAATGTAAGACACGGTTAGCTATCAGAACATTAGACAACCCAGCCTGTGGTCATACGTGGTAGCGTAACCAGATAATGTTTGGGCTTAACCTATTTCAACGGCTCTGGTTACTGTTAACTCGATGAATTTGACAGAATGGTAGCAGCTAATTTAGTATGCTAACATTGCTGATATATTCTTAATGTGAATTGTCAATAGGAGAAAAGAGTCGCCCGGAATCCTTATCAGTGGTATTTGATGCAGAGAGACGCGCGGTTGTCTGGAACAGGACAGTATTACAAATCCAAGGTTTGTCCACCAACGTGGTCTATGCTACTTTGTTGATAAATGTGAGTCCTTATATCAATGTGGGTGGCTTATGCTATCATTGTTCCCATACAGGGTCTTGAAAACATTCACTGAAGTACTTGGACCCCCTCCACCATGAAAGGATGTAAAACTGTCTAGAGCAATTGTATAAAATAAAGTTATGTTAAAGTATGTGAGTCGTCTTTGTTAATGTTTTGTATTAATTCATGTTATCCTTTATTTCTGTTTTGCTTATGTTATGCTGTCTAACCTGTCACTGTGGGATATGCCAATAATACATATAGATGCCCAGGCTGTGATAAACTTTTTAGAAAGGATTACCCTAATTGGGTGTAATAAAGCCCTCTGTCACTATCAAGGGAATTATACCCACTGGCCATGAACCATAAAACAAGGTTATCAAATGAGTGAAGAGTAGGAGGAACTCAGGTTTATAGAGAAGGCAAGACGGGCACTCCTGATATGTTGCAGATCAACAGCAGTCCATGCCTCCAGCAAAAACAGCACTTCAACATGGGCTGTGCACCCTCTAAGACACTAGACATTAGAGCTTCATCAGCACCACTTCCTGGAGATTCTTCTGACATGGACACCTGTTCTACAGTCGTGTCCTGTCAGGGTAATTCATCACTCCCTCATGAGATAATCTCACCGGGATCAACAGTTCTGCAGGCTACATCTCTTACTGGTGAGACTTTACAGAATACATGAGCTGAACATTACTCGGCTATGCAGATATCGAACATTTGTTATCGTTTGTTTCTCTGATCATTTACATTAAGTTATTCAAGGTTCAAGGATGGTTTGTTCCATAGCAGCTGAGATGTTATTGCCTCCTAAAGTGTTGCACACTATATCGTATCCAGGCAGCCGATATCTAAGCAAAGGTAGTTAATCCACACATAAAATGGGATAAATATGATTTTGCCTGCACATGATGTTTGCTTGTACTTGTGGACTATGGTTTGTGTAACCATCACATTAGTTCTGCTCAACTGCTATGCTGAGCATTGCATAGGTGACAGCTTCAGTACACATTTAAAAAGACACAGGATACAAGAAAGAAACAAGTTTTTGACTTACAAAATATGTCAAAAGTAAATTGTTGATCAGTTGAGATAATATCCTTATATTTCATTGATGGTGACACTTTACTGATGGAGTCCTATATGCTGTTTTACATACCTGTATTGCACAAGACTGATTATTTGTTCTATAATTTTGTTCAGTTTTCTGTGCTGAAAATGTAATCCATTCCGTGAGACCATCCCTGACTATCCCTGAGCCCTGGCTGAGAGACCTGGAAAACAAAGCCAGCGATTCAGCGCTACAGTAACAACAGTTTCACAGAGGTTCGAATGAAACGTGCGGAACTCACAAGAACATAACTGACCTAGTGATAATCCAACCATTCTCCTTTCTGCTGTTCTCCAATTTCCATTATTGTTTGAATCCATAGAACACCTTTAAAGACTTCACTTATTGTCCATTGATTGAAATCCTCTTTACATGTCTATCAATGGCATGCTTAACCTGTGTACAGTGGCTGTCTGTTGAAATCACATATATCTATGGTTAAAATACTGTAAGTGCAAGATTATGTTTCTGAAAAATAAAACCAGACCATGGGCATCTTTTCAAGTGGGGTGGCCATGCGATGACCTATGTAGCGATTAAAGTAATTATTGCAGGAAGTAGGCCTATAGTTTTACAATGTTGCCATCATCATAATGGGGTGACTAAGTTCCAGACTTGAGTTAATGTTGAATTTCTCTTGATGTTAAATTTGCTCTGGACTAGGAAATGGCTCATCTGCCTTTAGATGTTTAAGTCATATTCACACAAGCTGATATTGTGAATAAGTCCACACAGTAGCTGCTACACAATAAAATACAAACCTGAAAAGACCCTTGTGCTTTTTAATTTTTAATACAACAGATTAACTCTAGATTCTTTGATACTTCAGGGGGTAGATTGAACATCTAATCATACATATTTTAAACTGCAGAGTTATGACTGCATAGAATGATAAGGGTGGTGTAATGGTGTCACTAAATAGGTTAGAGGAAGCGTATTCCTTGTTAATCTAGTTAATCTTGACGATACAGGAGATAAAAGCTACAGAGCTACCTAGAAGAGAATAACATAAGATACAGAGCTGCAGCAATAAAATAACATTTAAGTTAAAGTGCTGAGGAGATCATGACTAAGAATTACAGCAATAGAATACAATTCACAGAACTACTTTGAATAAAATAAAAATGTAAGTGTAAACTACCTCATTGGGCCATAACATTTGAGCTACAGTGCAGAGAAGATATAGAATTACCACTGTGCCTGTCAATACTAGGATAGGAGAACCTACTGTCTATTTGAAGTTCTAGTCAAAGTATGGTAGGAGGACAAGTGGTAGAAAAGGATGTAGAGAAGGGAAGTGCATGGAAAGTGCACATCAGGTGTGTGAGGTTGTCATTCCGTGAGAGAAATTCTGTGAAAATATGCTTTTTTTCCAGAAAAATGTTTATTAAATTCAAAATACTTTTTTTCTTCAGAGACAAAACCTCTTTCCCCTTTAAAAAATGAAAACAAAAAACACAGATACTGTATTTGTCTACACTCTGCATGGTACAAGCGTGTATTACAGTGGACCTAATGAATAAAGATCAATAAAGAGTCAGTGAACATTCATTTCAGTACATCTTTAAAGACTTCCTGTTAAAGCTATTAACAAAATGTACATAGTAATAATGCAGGAACCCCATACTACAATTTACTGTCCTGCACATCTGCAATTAAAATACAAAAGAGATCACAAAACAACAGCTGTTATTTCTGCTCTTTGCCTTTTGTCTTTCTATACACCATTTCTCTGAAGCTGGACAGAATCTTGCTCTCTCTCTTCCTTCTCTCCTCCTGGTTGAAAGATGCCAGGGCTCTCTTCTCATCAGCACTGTAGATCTGATTTTCCTTTCTCAGACGCACAGCCTCCATACGACGATGTCTGAGGAATTAAGCGGGATGTCATTTCATAGTCAATATCAGCAACACAAAAATGCAAAAATCCCAAGCATGATTATAAATTGCTTGCAGTCCACAATCACACCCACTCCCAGAACTAAACAAAGATGTCCATACCTGCTTCCACTCATCACATAACCAGATTTTTCATAAGAAGCAATTTCATCACTGGTCAGTCCGATTTCACCTCTTCTTGGGATACGCTTTCCTGCCTTCACATATTCCGCCATGGCTGCGCCTTCACCTGGTAGGAGGGCGTGTCCAAAGCTAATATGGAGAGGAGGAGCAACACGTCAGTGATGTTAAAAGAAACTTTAATCCTAAACTTTCAACCATAGTTAATAACAATCACGTTCAAACACTTGAGAATAGACTCAGAAGGGATATCATCACCCTCCTCCTCATCAGACATGTGGTATATGCCAAACTACTCACTCTAGGGGTTTGTCATCCTGGGACAGGTGGGTGAGTGGAGTCTCGGGGCCAACAATGTTTTCAGTCTTCTCCACCCAGAGATCTTCATTAACGTCCTCCTCCTCATCGGACTGGTCACTGCTCGAGCTGCTGGATTCTTTGCGACTTTTCTTGGCCTTCTTCTTCTTGGACTTCTTCCTGGAGGAAGAATCGATTGTATAGTTTTATATGAAATCTTAAACTACTCTGTTTGCCAATAACATGCAGGAAAAGCCCGTCAACAACATATCTTGTATAACTTAGACTCTATATACTTTTTGCTTTTCTTCTTCTTTTTCTTCTTTTTCACTTCTTCTTCTGCAAAACAGAAAAAAGTATTACACACAGCTCTGAATAAATTAAATACAAGGGATGAATTCATCAATAAATGTCAACAGACATGCCTACATACTGTAGAATATTGGCATTTTTCTTTTAAGCATATTCTCTAATCTCTTTGTCTAAGTCACAGAAACGACCGAGAAAGAATGTTTATTGTAAGCAGACCGAATGCCAAATGGTGTACTTAGTCAATTTCTTCCCCCACAAGAGACATCTGAATTCAATCTGACCAGGAAGGCCATATCACTACCTGTCCCCTTCTCCAATCTCACCCCACACAAGAATGTCTGTGAATATATCTAACCATGAGTGTTCTAGATTTGGGTTGATGGTCTTGGCTTCACTTTGTAACATTGTGCTGTACTGTGCATGGAGCAGAGCTACCATAACTCTGCTGTAACATCCAGAATAAAGAACTATTCTTTCGTAAACCCGCCTCAAGTTTGAGCTGCTCTAGCTACGTTGGATTAACATTGAATCAACTCTGTCAACTCATTTGGAATTAAGGAGATGACAGCTTTTAATAACATTCTTCAATACCTTCTGAATCACTCTCTGATTCACTGTCCTCAGAGTGTTTTTTGCTTTTCTTCTTCTTTGACTTCTTTGACTTCTTCTTCTTCTTTTTCTTCTTCTCCTCTATGACAAAATAAAAATATTTTTTTTGTTTGTTTTGTTGTCATTTTGTTTGAATGCAACTGCAAGACTCCATTAAATCATGTGTCATGACACATATAGCACCCTCCAAATGTACAGCCCACATATGTTTTGGTTCATTGACCTGCTGTATCATGCAATCGTGATCCACTTATAGTGTACTGGTAGAAACTGGCAGATTTGATGATCAGCTTTTAAAATTAGAGCTCATTACCACCAGCCCCAAAAATATCCCACCCTTCATCATATTTATCATTAGACATGGGGTTCTTTTCTGTATAGTTATTGTTCCATGTATGGCAAAACCTCGGGTGTTTGATGCCAAAAGCTCATTTCATCTGAAAATGGAACAAGATTGCAGACAAAGTCCCTGTAGCATTCAGTATCGCATATATCCTGTAACATAACATATTAATAATTAAATGACAGACAGAGCTGTGACTTATGGAAAATATCCTATTGTGACTTTTCTGACAAAAATTGCAATCGTGACTTGATTTGTAAAATTATTTTTGAACGGTAAACTTCAGTTCAATATTCCAAATTTCTCTTAGTTGAGCCAGTTGTAACTGGTAACTGGTGAGTATGCTTAGTGCATGAGAAGTGCAACAGGTGTACTTGTCACACTAGTACTACACACTGTCTGACAAACAAAGGGGACAGACAGACCTTTATTAGAATCGCCAATGTGAAGAGTTAGTATAATGCACAATATTGAATAATCCATGTTCATTTCATACCTTCAGAACTTGAGTCTGAGTTACTGTTTTTCACATCCTCTTCAACTGGGGTGTGCTCATCAGAACTATAGCAAAAACAAAAACAAGTGGGTGTTAACCTCGGGACAATAATTAATTCGTCATTTTACAGTTATATCAGCAGGGATGACACTTACTCTGGCTCTCTCACTCTTGGTGAATATCCCCAAACTTCTGGTGAACCCAGCTCACCAATTCGCTCTCGCTCTTGCAAACGCCTGTTAGGATCAGAGGTGAAGTAAGCATGACCTGTGCCAAAGGAAGCTGGTGCGCAAGAAAATATAAGGAACGAAGAACAGTGTACAGAATTTCTTTATCCATCACCTTGCATTGAATGCCTCCTGTCGTTGGCGCTGTGCATCATCCCTATGATCATAATACTCAGACCTCGAACCAGGCCCATGCCGAGTATCTCGCTGATCAGCCCAGCCGGATCGTTCTCTCGACCTGGAGCGGCTACGAGAGCTAGCCGTCCGAAATCTTGGTCTAGCTCTACTTTTACGCTCTTCTTTGACAAAGTAGTTTTCGTATTTCCAGTTTTTCACCTCAGGGCTTGCCTCACGAGAACTTCCACTGCTTGATCGACTGTGACGCCGTCGTTTGGGGCTAACGGGCTCGCCGTTTTTAGATTCATGTTCTGGGCGATAATTCTCAGGCATCCTCGTTCAAATCTAAAATTTCAAACACATATAATCTCAAAAGTCACCAACACGGTGTTGATAATAGGAATAATGCGTCACGATATGAAACTCGCTAGGCTAAGCGTTAACGTAATGGTAGCTAGTAGCTAAAATTGCGTTGGACTAACGATTGCTAGATATATACCTATCGTCTTAAGGATATCCAATAATAATAGCTGAAATTTCGGTCATACCTCTCTACATATATCCCTTAAACCCACAGACTTATCACAGGTAAGAAATGAATTTGCAAATTGTACTAATTCATCTTATTACGCTAGCCTCTAGCAAAACAATCGCCATGACTGACTGAGGAAGCATGGGAACAAGGCATCAATAATGTACTAACAGGACATTTCGGTCAGTAAATATAAAACGTTTATATTATAATTTGACGATCACTCGATGGGTGATATCTGAAGTGCAGGGACTAGTATCAAATATATGTATAGCGCAATTTGTGTTTTTATTTTATTCAATCAGATTTTATTTAGCGTCATGAAGGCTTGTTCGTGACTTTTACTTTGATAAATAATTGTCCAGCGCCGGTGGTACGCCGGAAATGAAGTTTTTACTTATTTCAGTCACTCTGTGAAGAACAGGAAATTATATGAACTGTTGTAAACAAACCTGAGAGGAGAAAGGAGATTTCACATTTGACCAACGTGGGCATCCTTGTGGACTGAACGAAAGTAAAGTTCAGTAAATAAGGTGTTTATGTGCACTTATATTTTTTAATGATACAATATTATCTCTGACTCTGAGGAAAGGGAAAACGTACCGTAACGGCACTTCACAGACTCAAAGAGTGTCCTGTCACTTTCACGAAATTGTCATTATTCTAACATAAAATGCTTTGAGCAACCGCTACCAGACGCGCTTAGGTAGGGGCACTGGTCTGTTCTATTTGGTCATGAATACATTGTGAGTGACAAGATTATTGGCATAATTAACTTGCGTAGCACGCGTTGTCTAAACAAATCGGTATGCGACTCCTGTTGGTCATGCATTGCGTGGCAGGTTGCTCCGACTGTCTGGAACAAGAAAGGAAACGTTTTGTTGTCCAAAGCAATATCACCCGTGGTCTTTTTTACAATTGGGTGACTGTAAAGTAAGCGGGCTTGGCGTTGCAGGTAAAAGATGCATTCAATCTTAACAATCATTTGTTTTTTTTATTGCTAACAGCGTATCATTTTACCGTAATAAAATCCACGAGCTAGCTAGTAGCTAGGCCGCAACCTGCAGACAGGGTAACTAGCAAACATTGGTTAGAGGGAACGTCGGCTATCTACATGCATGCTTGGATTAAGATTGGGGCATTTGGAGATTGGGAGCGAGCTAGTAGTCTGACATTGTATCATAAGTTATTCAAACAAAACTAGATACAGATGTGAAAGATACATTATAAGTTGTTTTCAGTTGTTTTCCAAATGCTAGTTAGCTATAGCTAGCAAGCATCAGCGAAGTTTTGGTTTGAAGTCGAGGCCCGCACGGTGAACACTGTGATCATAATCGGATCTTTCTAAGTTAACTAGTCACCTAGCTAACTTTTTCTTTAGTTAAGAAATTACAGGTAACGTGATTCTGGTAGGGTATGGTGTACCAGTATTCCAACTCCATTGTATGAATTGGCCACAGTAACTACCGTGCCGCTATTTGTATCAGTTAGATTAAACAGCTACACAAGGTGTTAGCATAACGTTAGCTAAGAATAATTAAAAGCTAGCGTTGTTACAAGACAGTCACATCCTTATCTCTCACACATTGTAACGTTATGCTATTAGAAGTTGCAGTCTAATATCTGCAATTTGTAGATTGAGTACCTATCCTATTTCCATGACCGTAAATGGGAGCTATGGCGACTGTCTGGTAATTGTTCAGGTAGACATTGTAGAAGCATTAATGAATCCATAAGTAGGCTAATGACTGACCCTTGCTTTTGAAATATAAAAATAATTGATGTATGTGTTCTGGTTTGCTTTTTGCAGGGATGTCGAGCCTAAAGCTGATTTCAGCAACTGATACCCAGTTTCCTGCATCAGTGCTGAAGTCTATCAATGAACAGAGGAATAATGGATTGTTCTGTGATGTCACCATCATTGTCCAAGATCGTAAATTTAAAGCACACAAGATAATGTTGTCAGCATCCAGCACTTACTTTCGACAGCTCTTCTCTGTAGCGGGACAGGTCATTGAGTTAAATTTTATCAAGGGAGAAATATTTGAGGAGATTTTAAACTATATTTACACCTCTAAAATCAGCCGAGTCCGCTCTGACAAACTCGAAGATTTGATTTCAGCTGGCCAAATTTTGGGCGTGAAGTTTATTGCAAATTTAGGTGTGCCACTTGCTCAAGTAAAGGGCTTACCAGGGTTGTCAAAAGATGGCGAGGGCAGTGGCTCAAGCTCAGAGAAAAATGAATCTGGCCCACAGAGCATGCCCATTATTACTGAGTCATTTTCACTCTCTGCAGAAGAATTCAACATGTCCAAAGAGGCAGATGCAGATAATGATGATGTTCTCTTTGTTTCTAAATCAGAGCCTTCAAAGGCAGGTTCCAATAGGAAATCCTCTGAAATTATAGATGTGGATGCTGAGGAAGGACTCTCTAAACAGGGAGGGAATGAGCCATCTAAGGAAGTTAATAGGGATGCCTCAAAAGAAGTGGAGAGAAAGGAGAAAAATCCCATGACTGGGAAAGCAGATGGAGGGAAAGAGTCTCACCAAAATTCTCCTGTTCCCTCCCAGCGGGATGCTGTCTCCCTCTCTGGGCCCATGATGTCCCCAGACAGCATGACCAGCGTCCCCAGCTCTCCTGCAGGGTCCTCCACTCACAGCCAGCCCACCACACCAGTTCGCACAAATAGCCTTGTGTCTGAGCTTCACAGCCCTCCCCTTCCCATTGATAATAATGAAGTATTGGGAGTTCAGAAGAAGAAGGTGACCACCATACTAGAACAGTCTCCTGACAGACAGGGCAAAATTAAACTCTCTGATGTACGGGGACCTGCTGGTGGCAAGAACGGTCCCGGTGGGACCGTTGTCACGGCTAAAAAGACAATAACGTTAGATAAAGCCTCAGAGATTGACTCGCTGTCCACAGGATGCAAAGTGTACGCCAACATTGGAGAGAACACCTATGACATTGTCCCAGTCAAAGAGGATCCTGGGGAAGGAGACTCAAGAACCGGTGTTGGCAAGAAGTCCGCTCATGGCACAGGGGATGCATCTAGTCTCTCACCCCGTGGCCCTAGCAAAAAGAAAGCAAAGATGGAGCCTGAAGATCATTATGAGCTTATCATGGATGGCAAGACCTTCTATGTGTGCGTCGTCTGCAAGCGCCCATATGTATGTCTGACAAGTCTCAGACGACATTTTAATACCCATTCCTGGGAGAAGAAGTATCCATGTCATTATTGCGACAAAGTCTTTGCCCTGGCTGAGTATAGAACAAAGCATGAAATCAGCCACACTGGTGAGCGAAGGTATCAGTGTCTGATGTGCAATGAGACATTCATGAATTACCAGCTGCTCTCCTCCCACTGTAAACAGGTCCACAACCAGGACCCATCTGGGAGAAAAGAGAAAGATGACAATGAAAACAACTTGTACCGTCTCCTGCCCTGTAAGACCCTCCAGTTCAAGCCTTACTCTTACGTGTCTGAGAACGCAGGGGGCATTCCGGTCATTAACGAGGAAGGCATCGTTCAGCACATCAACCCTGGGCGAGCCCACTTTACCAACCAGGCGCTTCAGCCCTCGGGCCAGAGTAAGATTTTGAGCTGGGATGACATCTTTGTGGAGCCAGACGCTCACACAAGACCTGGGGCACATGCCCGACCCTTGGTGCACCCTCGCCCTGGTGCTAGTGTGAACGCTGAGGGCTCCGAGTTTGAGTTTGTCATACCAGAGACATACTGAGCGGATTAGCTCAGGGACTGCTCTGGGACTGGTGCCTTCCCCTTAGAGTTTCTTTAGAAATCATGTTTTTGGGTCCAGGTTTAGCAGATTTGACTGTTCAGCAGTAGACAATTTGACATGGACATCAGACATATGCACAGCGACTGTCATATTGCTGTGTCCTCATTTTATAGTCATTGATGCAAACTGTCTGATACAATTAACTTCATGACACAAATGTTACCAAATGCTATTACTTAATTTGCCTCTCATCCTGAGTACTGTTGACAGTTTCATGCTATTGTATTGGGGGGTGGGGGGTTGGGGGTTGGGTGGTGAATATTCATGAATATCCAAATTGACTTAATGAATCATGGCTCATTTCTCATCCACACAACCAAGTACTTGTTTTAACCTTATTGGTGTATTGTGTATAAGTGTTTAGATTGAGACAACACAGGAATTAAACAATTTGGGCATGCTGCAGTTGACCATCGCCACTGCAGCAATGTTTTTCCATTCACTTAGTGAAAATTAGGCTAATATATTTTAATTTGAAAATGTCCATCACTGATTGAGTGTTAATAAATGGAACATTGTTGTTAATGCTGAGATTTTGTAAAGATTTTGTAGAAAGACTGATGTGATGTTGCACTAAGTTCCCTAAAGAGGAAAAAACATTTTGTGTAGAAGAGCAGGAATGGTGCAGCAAAGTATCACAGTGAGAAAAGGCCTCCAGCTCTGATGTGTAGGGTGGGTTAGATGTTCTTGTATTTAAGCTCATTTGTTTGAGATTTATGAGAAAAGGGATAATAATGGGTAGAATGCAAATGTATTTTTTTGATGCATTTATTCCAGTGATGAAGTCTGTCCCCTTTCACTAGACCAAAATTATGCTATATGCTGGTCATATGTCCCACTGTAACAGTACATCAAATTAGCTGTTGGATGCCAAAAGCTGCTTTCTTTACAGTGCTATTCAAGAGAGGTTATGCCTTGAATTTGTGAAACAGGAATTCTGTCTTTTAAATGTTTTTATGAGTTCGCATAATGAAGGCTCATGCATCAAGAGTCATAACTTGCTTTCTCTTTCTTTTCCAGATGTCGTTGGTATGTAGTTTTTATGTGTTGGACCGTAAACTGCCATTTTCATAATACTGCTCTGTGATATTGGTTCAGTATGAAATTACTAAATGGAAGCCCTTTTAGCTTTTATATGACGCAAAATTAACAACTGTGTATTGTGTACATAATTGTACTAAAGACCTTCTCCAGTTAACACATATTTCTTTTGAAATGTATTTATTAGGTCTTAGTGCTATACAGAATAAAATTCATCTCCACACAGTATGATGGGTTTGGTTTTATTTTGATTGCCTGGCTCTAATTCTCTCCACGTGTGGAGTGTGCATCCTGCATGTTCTTCTAATAATATGCAATGAGAAAGATGCTGAGCTGTGTCTCCACAGATTCAATTGTGCTATTGGTCATAACTTCTCGGGTAGTATGGGAACTACTGTAAACTAGCGTGTTACGTTAGTCATATGCGCCATCAAGCTGTTGATAATTTAAAGATCTGGTTTTTTTTTTATGAACATCAGTTTATAAGTATATCTGTAATCAATCAGTTAGAAGATGACTACGGTAATCTGTGGTACACACTATACAAAATTATTGAAATGTTTTGAATGTTGATATAGCTATTGAGATGATATACAAAAACATTTTAATGACAGGCAAATCAATTGCTTCAAGTTGAAAAATCATTTTGATAGATCAAGTGCATTATCACTGCAACCAAATGAGAGGAAACAATAGGCAGTTGACATCACATTGTGTGTACTGTATCTCTTCCATAAATGACATGACCAGAGAAAAAAAAGGCACAATGCACAATGTGCTGTGTGTACTTGAGTTATAAATTTGGTTTGACATGCTTAAAAGAGAAAGATGGCAACATTTACAAGTTCATGGTAACATGATATGGCTTGGTTGTGGCAATAACCATGCCATAATAACACCCACAGCAAAATGTCTAACTGATGGCGGACAATGATAACAGCATTTCTGGAAAAGTTTTCTTGTCCTGCAGATGGTTTAGGTATTTTAGAGGAAGCCATCAGATATAGTACAGTGCAAAGGGGATGACACGTTGATGATGTGAGATGTGTTTTTACGATAGCTGAGCACCTCTCTAATAATGGGCAGTGCATGTGTTCTTGCCTCCTGTACCTGAATGGGAATATCACAGGGTCATGATCCATCCCTATTTGACATGTAGAGGTGGGACAGCATGTTTGAATGCATGTACTATTTACATCCCATTGTATGCCATGAAAACATGTCACATGTGTCGTGTGTGCACCTCATATACTTTGCACTAATGTCAAGCCTATGTATATAGTGTGTAGCTTATGCACTGCAATACTTTCAGTCTTAAAAAAAACAAAAAAACAATGAGCTTAGAAGTCTCTGGATTCTTTGTGGTCTAGCTGCACAAAAGTAAACAAAAAATCAAGTCTTGTAGCATAGTTTAGTCTAGAAGACAATACAGTGCAAATAAAAGGGAAGATGATCCACTTCCTCATGCCATTTAGGAGAAAGGCAACGCAACCAGCTGGGAAAAGTGAATTGCTTTGAGGGGGAAACATTCATATTACTGAGTGAGAGGCAAGACCTGACAAAAAAAGGGAGGGCCCTATAGAGACAGCAATAGGACTCCTCAGAAAGCGCTGTAGAGGCCAGAGTCTGCACTGTGTGTCCACAGATGTTACGGCAAACAGACCCAAGAACAGTCCTGGTGTCCTGACTTATGAGGTTGTTGGAGAGAACCTGGTACAGGCCTGCTGACAGAAAGGGCAGGTATTGCACAAGTAAACGAGTTTGCATCTTTTCCTGTATCCCTTAACTTCTGCTCTTCTTTTTGATATGAGGATTAATCCACTGCAGTCTCTCACACATCTACACACTGACAGACGTTAGCAACCCATGACTCCAAACAGGTGAAGAATGGTACATTTGTACTGTTGTATTATGTCACAACTGGGACTTGTATATTTTTTCTCCACCAAATATCCACATCTTCTGGTGAAAGTATCAGGAGTCCACTGCACTGGCGACTTACTGGGTATTTGAGGCCCGCCTCATATCCACTCTTCCCCATGATACAGTGACATGGTCCAGGGCAGTGACAATGATCCCCTCCTTTTTCTTTTGCCCCTGACATTTCAAGGGCTGTACGGGGGAGGTTTCTCATCTGGAGGGTAGTGCGGTGGGGAGTAGCGGGGCGGAATCATGTTGGGCCACATGTGACTGGCACCAGACTGAGAGTCATCCGACAAACCAGATGAGTCCGGGTATACACTGGCAGCCTAGGAAAATAAAATTGAAAAACAAAACGACGTCATGATTTGTTAATGAATGTGCTCTTGTCGTTTCTGCCGGATGTCACGTCAAACAAAGCACACACATATTCACTTTACGCTGAGAAAGAGGCTATAGGCATGATTTCTAGACCTCCATTTAGTCCTAAGTGCCCTTAGCATTGTGCTATTCCTGCTGAAAGGGTATGCATAATTAAAACCCCACAGAGCCCATCACCAACCTGTAAACATTCAGTTATGTTTACGTGGTATCTCAAGGAGACATTTTATCCACTGTGGTCAAACTCGATCCTCTCCAGTAAATGTTGCAGCCGATGGAATAACAATTGATTAAAATGAAGACTGATCACCTGAAGGTCATAGGCAGTGTACGGTGGCAGACAGGGGGTGCTGTTGTAGTAAGAGTTGTAGGAGGTGGATGGAGCTGGAGCTTCAGGAGGTCCTGGCACTGGCAGAGGCTCCGGTTCACAGGTGTCTGGGCCATCAGTTGGCATCTACCAGGAGCACACATCAAGTTACAGTGCACAACACCACCCTGTCATAGCAAATCCAGCACTACACGCAGACTCACTACTGTGAGCTAGTCATGACACAATAAATAACATATCTAAACCAGAGTAATGACATACTGTATCTATATAGAAATGCTCAGAATTTGGCCATATAAAACTGACTGATCCCCTATTGGTCTTTTATGGACCTGTTATAACTAAAGAAAGTGTGGATGGCAATACCTCCAAAATGTCCTTAATGAAACTGACCAAGATAAAAGATAGAAGTGTGATATATTACAAATATATATTATATATACACAACATATCCTTTGTTCCCATGTTTTACATGAGGTTTTAATCCTCTTCCACAAAATGACTCTGATGACTTTGGCTCTCACCATGTCCTTGAAGCCTCCCAGGACGGCAGCTGTGATGATGCCGAGGAAGAGAGCGATGATGTTGAGGATGGTTGCAGACCAGAGCAGATGGTAGAGGTACACCACGTCCTGGCAGCTCTGCACCTCCGTGTACTCATGATAGCCTCCTCTCAGCTCAACATGGCTACTCGGGACAAGCGTGACGGGCCATCAGAGAGACATGGGACAGAGAGCCAGAGGGGTGAGGCCAGCAAGACACACAGCACGCACAAGCAAGTCCACAGCAGTCAGTTGTTAAAGCCACTGAAAGATACCACCATGAAAAACTTTACATGCCAAACCCTTCCCCAAGAACATGGAGCATACCTGAAAGTGCAGATGAGCTTTTTAAAGAAAAGACCACAACATATAAAAAACAAATCTAACAATTTGATAGGAAGACAGGGGCTTCCAGTTTAGTGCAACCTAGCATTAAGCAAAGATACCTTCAAACAAACAACTCAAAGAGGGATGATATGCTACAGTCAAAAGCTATAGCTAGTAGTGCCGCAGCATGGACTGGAACACAGGAATGAGGTCGGGTCTTCATGGAGTCACAGACAGAGAAAACAGGACATGCAAGAGAGTTCACCCACTCATTGCCTTTTGTGTGTTCCAGGAAGGAGCTCAACTCCACACAAATTCATTTATTAGCTCAACCACAGCAAACCATGGGTTGTGAATGTTATTAAGTGGTGACAGTGGGGCTGAAAACAGGAAGACCTACTTCCATATCATGGACGATTTCCTAACTTTTTTCAAAACATCTTTATTCTGAAGTCCAAAAAGAGGATGCTCTCTGAAACATAGGTAAACACAAATGTCCTTTCCAATACTGTTGAGAAACTAAGAGAGAACAACAAAGAAAATCACAGTCAACATAAATATAAATCAGAAATGAACAGATGCAAAAAGCAGTGCACTGCTTGACCTTTCATCTTACTTTGATAGTACAGTCAGATAGCAGAGCACTCACTTGCCACAGTTGTAGAGCTCACAGCAGTAGCAGGTGTTGCTCTTCACACGCAAGTTACAGGAGACCCTGGAGGCAGTCTGGCAGTGCACCTAGGAATACAGTCCAAACAATCAGAGACGGCTTTCCATGCGCTCCTTATTCAAGTATAGCCTTACACAAGATGTGAAAACCTATAGTAAAAAATAGACCCGGTGGTTATTGAGACTCAATTTGGAATAAGGATAGTCCACTCACATCTCTGTCAAATGCTGTTGTACTTGAGTAGTATTCACACCGGCCAGCATATAGGGGGCCAAGATCCTGTGGAATATCAGTCACATCTAGCCTACATGCAGCAAGAATCATAGGGCATCCCACCATTTGGAATGATGGAATTACATATACTTACTATGTGTCTGGTTGCAAACACCCCATCAACGATGGCACAACAGAAGGCAGCCACCACACCAAAGCTGATGAACACAATAGACGCTACCAGCTGGGACAGAGAGAGAGAGAGAGAGAGAGAGAGAGAGGCAGAGGGAGAGAGAGATCAGGTTGTTGGACATTATTACAGATATCAAATCTTACATCTAGAAACAAATTTATTTGATGGACAATCACCAACGGTGTGATGAGCATTTGGCCCACTGATCTGTTCTTTTCTCATAAGACTGCTTTTACAATTTCACAAACATCCTGATTTGATTAACATCGGATCTTGTTCCCACAGACTTCTTGTTCAGTGTATGTATTTTGTGGAGTCTCTCTGTCAAGGGCAATGTGATATATGAACTGTTTCAAAGAAAGACTACAAGGGTCATACAGCTGGCAACTGCTCCCAAGGGCCCATATGACAATGAATTGTTATCTACTCACAGCCATCAGAGTGAGAGTGGGTGTGCATGGATGGGAAAATACATGGGACTCAGAATGGGCAGGGAGGTGATACTGAAGTGTTTAGGCTGCATATTCCACTCTGCACATTAACCACTCTACTGTGTCACAGTAGCTTACAGCCTTGTTGACATTGGCCTGTTTTACAGAGGTAATTTCAAGCTGTAGGATTTGCATATGAAGCATGGAGTTTAGGTTCAATGTATGTCCATTTTACAATTGCCGTTATGCAACAATGCCAAGATAAAGACAGTTTCACTACAACATTTCTACATAACCTCTGAAGTACAGTGCAGTCAGTTTTAGCAAGATGATATCCTAGTCGACCAACTTATACTCATCATTTGTGTAAATTGTGTGAGCTAGACATGAGGAAAGGAAACAAGGAAGCACCGACATACATTAAAAATGAGATGCACTCGTACGTTCATTCATCACTTGCCAAGACGTGATGACACAGCATCATCTCCCTTTTGTGGACCTATGCATTTAAGGATTTTGTTCACCAGTCATTAAAAATGTATTATTTGCAGCAGAACATGGTGATGATGGAATCAGTGCCAGATACCTCTCAAGATATCCCTTCAGAGCTGTCAGAGAGGGATTTACAGAGAAATGACAGATAATTCAATTCTCTTTTACCTTTCACAAATTGCCTCTATAACATAATAAATGTTTAAAACATGACCCTATAGTTCTATTCAATTTGACATAATACAATACAAATAAAAATGTCTGCCCATTTACGTTTTCCTGGTATGTCTCGACAGATGTGAACAGTAGAAGCCAAACATCCCTACTCAAACATGGTCTAGCTAGCCAAAGCTCATTTGTAAGGACTTACAGGTGACTGGGGTCAATTGTACATTTTGATCTATAGTGCCCTCACATGTTTGTTGATTCAAACTTGTATTCTGGAGAACTTTTGGGCTTGGTGCTCTACTCTGACACCACAAATGACCACTCCAATAGATGAGGAAATGTCTTTCAAGACATCCCAGTGAATTACATTTACACTTTTAGAAACTAACTCACTTTAGTCTGATAGTATAGACTAATATGCTGAATTGTTTGTAAAATATATTTTTCTGCCACAAATGTAAAATTGCTTAACTTCATAAATGAATAGTTTCAGTGGGAAGGATGTGACAGACCCTCACCTACCAAATGTTTTAATCTGCTGCCAAAGAGGTTTTGATGTGATGATAGGATGGGAAGCAGAGAGGTGTCTGTTCCCAGTGTCCCTATGCTGCCTGTAGGCTTGGCTTGGGGCCCAATTCTTTTCAGGGGCTTCCACTCCTTCCTCTTAAATCAGTCTCCTCCCCTTCTCTATCAGGGAGTGTCTAAGGGAGGATTCAGTTACACGTCACCCAGCCTGTCTCCAGCAGTTCAGCAACGCAGAGAGAAGGTGAGAGCTGCACCCTCCAAATGCCATTTCACGCTCTAGCCCATAGATGGTTCAGACCTGACATTCTGATCAATCTGATTTGAGGATAGGAATATTCTCACAAACCAGCCCCCTTTTCTGACTAATGTTGTACACATTGCTCTGGGAAAGTGCACCTGTGGCCCTGTTTTTTTTTTTCTTCGTGTCATGCGAAAGGGAGGCACAAATGCCATGTTCCACATGTGTGCATGTGCCCCAATGCTATGCCTGCATGAAGAAATGCAGATAGCATCATACCAGACCCAACCCATTCTTCATGCTGCCACAGGCAGCCAGCAACAGATCCTATTGCCTCTCCACTGTGACTCCTTGGGCACATTCCTACCTAGAGATCCATCCTCCTCTTCTTTCACTAGGCTATTTATGGGTATATTTCACAAGAAGCCGCTGAACATGCTGTGATATTTTAGCTGAACCAATGTTAGCTAAACTCTTACTGACTGACAAAAAAGTTGAAAATAAGGACCAATATCAGTGAATTGTAGGTCGTTGCTGGGTATATGTGAAAATTTGTGTTTTAGTATAAGACTGGCCACACCCTCATAATATGCCAGTACCAGAACAGAAATATAACAACATGTAATACAAAACCTCTTACCATCTGCCTCTTGTTTTCTATTAAATGGGAGCCAATGATTCCGAGAAAGGAACCAAATCCAAGCTGAAAATATAGCAGAGGAGAATGTGTTTAAAATACGGATACCCATCTAACAACATACAAAATCATTTGACAAAGTCAAGGTGTTGTCTCACGCCTCTCACGGTTTTGTTCTGTTTTTAAAGTATTTCTTGACTGCTTGACAGTTAGACAGTTGACTACTTGTTTGCTTAGATTTGTTACCTGACAACTGTGAATGACTATACGTCACGGTGCTGTATATGACATCACCCCAGCTTAAGACATAAACAAGGAAAATATGTATATATGTGTACAGTATATGTATAATAGCATATGGGAACCTCAAACACTTACAATATTGTGGAAAAATAGTAGGCCTATCTTATGGATTTGTCCGTGAGTGAATGTCAATACAGAAAAGATTTTCAGCCATATCCGTTCAATGATTATTTAATAGATAAAAATGGCATCTACCAATCTCAATGAACTGTGTCCTGATGCTTTGCTACTCACTATAACTCCAGGATAGTATCCTCCCACTCGGATGTTCTGGGTCCTGGTGGTAGCTGCAAGCCCAAAGATCAGGATCAGCACTGACACCACCAGCAGCATCCCCGTCACCATTATGGACTTTCTTTTTCTTCTTTTAAATGATCCTGCAAGGGGAACAACAAACATGAAAGACATAGCCTACCTGAGGGCTGTTTCCCTATTGCACACACCCTTTAAATACATTAAAAGGAGTATAGATCTAATTATGTCTCCATGTCCTCGGATGACACCTATGTGATGTTTAACTTGATGTTGTATTGCATGTTACAGAGACGTGCCATTGACCGAATTGACCCTATGGGTGGGTACCTCGTAACCTCATACAGCCTACCCTCACATAACAGTCAGTCCCACTTTGCAATTTACTAGGAAGGTAAAATTGGAGACGTCAGTCTTAGAATACGCAATAGCTAGACATGTAGCCTACCTGTAACCATATGTTGGTCACAATTGGTCAAAACATCTGTAGCGTTTGCGGCACCTGCACTGACCGACACAGAAACCTTGAGAAAACAGATGATGTAACCACAGAAGGTTTTTTTCGAATGGGGTAAACCGCTTCCCTGGGCTCTTATGGGAACAAGCATGCCAGTCCTTTTTACCCTAGAAACACTACTGTAACAGACGCCCTTCAATCGCAGTAAAATAAAAGGCTACATAAGGCTACCCTAAGATGCATTGAATTGCCTGCTTCGTTTGACTGCAACCCATCCACGAGGTCACTGAAAGAAACTGAAAATGTCTTGTTACACGATCCACACTAGACATTTTCATTTCCCATTTTCAAGGCATTGACCTTGCACACATACCCATTCCATCGGAGAGAGATATTCCATTAGCTTGATGATTTAGGTCCGTTGGCATATTTACTCTACAAGCGAGTAAGTGCCTATTAAGCAAGCTCTGGAAATAGGCCTATATCCTACTGGTGCATATAAAATGGTATAACAATATGTTGAATATCGTGTGATCTTGGTTTGCGGTGACATTCTCTAATATCCCGCGTCCCCTATGCTGCCACGACTGTCTCGTTTGCATCAGCGCGCACTGACATAAACGCAGCTCTGAAGCTCGGCCGGAGTCCGGACCTCATCCGCGGCGTATTTTGGCTAATTTACGCATGCGCTAAGAACACACCTCGTCTTTGTCAGGGCGAGACACACTTTTGGATTACTATCACAAATACCACTGGAGTATCGCACGAGAATTTCATCATTACATTCATCATTCATTCATCAAATATTTTGTCTCTTTTAAATTTTGCTATTAACAAAATTCGCATAGGTTTTCAGATCGATTTTAGGCAACTTACCACTGAAAAGCACACATAGGCCTAGCGCAACTGAGAGAAATGAACGGGCGCCACCCTTCGACTTGAAAACAGTTTACATGATGGTAAAGCAACCAGGAGATCCTCTACTCCTGAAACAGCATCAGCCTCCCCTTTGCACACTGCTGATGAAGTCTTTGAGCAAATTCGACTCCTGTGGAAAGTTGCGCATCGATTAATAGCCTTTAAATGGCTTAAATGTTGTTTTTTTTTCTAAAAGAAAAAAACACTACAGGGCCTTAAGACAATTGCAGCATTTTTCAATAAATATTGTTAACAATGAAGCATTCATGCATCGAAGCCTAGCCTATTTCAAAATGAGTTTAGGCATAGCCTATATAAACCAGTTATGCCGCCCCTGTTCAACTTCCTTTCAGAAATGATATTCGTGTAAGACTTTTACTCCTTCATGCATGAAACCCCACTGACTTTATTCATCATGTCCATTAGGACTGTCGTGTAATGTTGTTCTAAAGAAGTAATCATAAAAAGAAAAAGGAGAACAGATTTTCCATGACGCCATTTGTCTTTTCAGGTTTAAAAAAAAACAGCGGGTCCCCTGACTAACTGTGCGTAACGTGACCAGGATACAGATATTGGACGGCAAATGAGAACTACTTGAGTGTAAAATCACCACTGGCGACAAGTGGATCAGGCCATTGAATCTACAGCAGTCCCTTGTCTAGTTTACACAAACTGAATGAGAAGAAAATAGAAATGTGCATACAACTTAAATCAAAACAAATAAAGTGTGAATTACAAACTCATTAAGATAGTGTTGCATGAATAGATATTGAATGTTATGCAGCATGAAAAGCATTTGCAGCACATGCAACATCACGTGTAGACCACCTTACATTAATACCACTTGGAAGGTTAACTTATCAAACTTGAGTGGCTTTGCATCGGTTGAAACTCTGCAGACAATGGGACTGTGTGATGCGTGTGCAGAATGCCACACCATGCTGGTTCTCGTCGTTGCCAAAAGGTTCTTCGGGGATTAAAAAAAAAGCCTCAGTACTTTCAATCCCACCCCCACTTGTTGCCTGAGAAATTCATTCACTACGATGATCGCTTAGTGGGAAGGTGGTCCTCTCTGTACCCGGTGCCTGTTGTATGGGTAAAACCGATTAAATCAAAGATTCTCGTCTGACCAAAACATAACTCGTATCAGTGTCAAGTGTGCTTGAAGATATCATCTGAATTTATCGTCCACGAAATATAAATTCCGGTATATCTAATTTAACTTTTTTTTTTAATCATTTGAGGCTGTTTTGCCAAAAATAGTTTAACGAAAAGCGCGCAGCTCAGTCCATTCGAATAGTTCTATTTTCTTCCCATTTCTTTTATTCTGGAAGTTTGGTATGGTCGTTAGTGCACTGGATGTCGCTTTAATTCGCTGAGCTGAAGACGGTCTATGTGATTGGTTTAACAAGTACCTTTTCTCTTCTGTGAAGAATCATGGAGCCCAATTCAACCACGGGCGGGGCTGAGGAAGAGCTCCTTGAAAACTTAGTGCCAAAAGTGGTAAGTGGTAAAATGGGTTTACCATTAATGTCATTCTGTTGCACAAATTTGTGAAAGACCTGTGAAAGCACCTGTCTTTTCATAAGATGTCATAGCAATATCCAGATAAAAGGTGTAGTCTTTTACAGTCCTTTTTCAACACATATTGGTAAATCAATTTAAGTTTAAAGTATACAGCCTAGTGACAATGCAAACATTATCACATACTCTGTATTATAAATGTACATTGGAAAATACATCGCCAAATTGGAACAATGTGTGGCATTTACTGTAATGAAACCCACTATGCATGTGAATGGCAGATAGCCTACTTATGCCTTTATGCAATGATTAGCTTTTTACAACAATGGTAGTGACATTTGGAACAAATTATCAATGAAAAGATAGTTGTTTATTCCAGACATTTAGATTATTTATTTTTAGGAATGTTTCGCTTTTAATTGCCAGAAAACAGAACTGCTGCAACAGAATGTCCAGAACATGTCATGTCCACATAATGACGTCTTTAATGTAGTTATACCATTCAACTACACATTTCACACTTAAGACTCTGAGTTTAGTTCGGTTGTCCCCTTCTAATTCTTATTCTGTCCATGTGTGTAAGCGAGTGTTTGTGGTAGAGGAGACGATGGGGGTTGAGGTGTAGCTTCACTGATCTGGTACATCCTGTTATCCCTGGTGGTCTAATGGGACCTCTGCTCGCTGGCTGCTCATCAGAGTGCTGAGAGTCAGTGTGCAACATCTGGGTTGTGGGTGACCTTGCAGTCCTTGTGCAGCTGCTGCGCTGAGTACAGAGGTTAGCTCTCCCAAAGAGGGTTAGCAGGGTCAACAGGCCTCTTCTGTTGTCCCTTTTCTAGAGCACATACCAGCAAGGACACCGATTTGACGATCGATCATCCCTAATTGCTATAACTACTGTTGCATTTTTAAGTGTGCCATCTGAATAAATGTGACTTGACTTGACTTGAATTGAATGAGAAAACAGCAATGTTCGACCCACTTGAGATAGCAAAAGAAAAGTTTAGAAACTTTCTCAAGGAGATGCTGATCCTTTTCCTCTGTGTGTGTGTGTGTGTGTGTGTGTGTGTGTGTAGCCTGCCGAGGGGCACAGGCATGGGCACAGACTGGCAGAGGCCATGGAGGTGGAGCAGGAGGGACTGGTGGAGCATCAACCACTGGCGCAGGAGGACCTGAACTTCGAGCGCTGGAAGCCCAAGCCAAGGCCCGAGCGGTCGCTGCACGATCAGTTCTCTGCCGTGAAACAATACTTGTGGAACCCCGAGACCAAGGAGTTCATGGGCCGCACAGGGAAGAGCTGGAGTGAGTAGCAGAGTGTCTGCAATGAGCACACGCTCAAAAGCAGTGTATGCAATGTCCTCAAACAGTGCCAATGAGTTCATAACAGACAATTGGACATTCAGCTGGAATCAGTTGATCTGTTTGACACACAGGGACAAACATGGTTTCTGAATAGCTAGTCTCAATAGACTATCATTTTCTGACTATGGTTTTGGTTCAGTGCAGCAAGAGATGACGGAAGGAGATATAATCTGATATTCCTTATCCATTATCTATGTGTGTGTCACTGTGAAGGGGAGGGGGGTAGATAGAAAGATAGATAGAGAGAGGGAGAGTCAGATAGAGGGAGAGAGAGGCAGAGAGAGGGGGGCAGAGAGAGAGAGAGAGACAGAGTGTGTGTGTGTGTGTGTGTGTGTGTGTGTGTGTGTGTGTGTGTGTGTATGTGTGTGTGCAGCATGAGTGTTTACATAGGTGCACAGATCATTTAGAGCAATCGTGACAAAAACAGGCTGCCTGGGGAACAGGCCCCAGTGGGAGAGCACTGTGACAGGCCATGTGCTGGCCAGGAATCACATTCTTCATGGCCCTACCGTGCTTTCCCCTGCCTCTTTCCCAAAGCCCTTGTGACCCCCGGACTGACTCGAACACGTTTGTGGCCCCACAGTGCAGGCCAACACGTAGAGCCACACAAGTGATTTTCCGCAGAGCTCTCTGTAAGCCTCAGACCAAAACTTAGATAAACATTTTTTGGCAAACACCATTTCCTGGAGAGGTTTTTCCCAGTCACTGGTGGCAATCTGCCCAAAATCTTTTTGGTTATTGTTTTTATAAAAAATCCGGACAATCGGTTGATTAATTACACAAATCTATACATTGTGTAGGTTTTGCTGATCTGGTTAAGATGGAGTTAAGAGGGAGAGGGAAAGAGAGAGAGAGAGAGAGAGAGAGAGAGAGAGAGAGAGAGAGAGAAAGAGAGAGAGAAAGAGAAAGAGAGAGAGAGTTTTGTAAAAGCTCCTGTAAGAGATGTAGCCAACGCGCTCCTCTGTTTGGGAGGGGGCCTGTTGAAGTCTGTGATGTGTGTCCTGTGAAAGGAGAGTGTGGAGAGGGACACAATACCAGAGTGGGGTGATCGAGCTCCTTGGAGCTTGCACTGCCTTTCTATGGCTGCAAAAGACTGTCACTCTGATGGCAACCGGAGGTTCACTCTGTCCCCTGAGTGAAAGGACAGCTGGGAGAATTCCACTGGGTCTGAACAGAAAGCCCTTTGTAGCTGGGGGACACAAGGCTGGCTGCAACTAGTCCCTGTCAAATTGCCTGCCCAGTGAAAGCCATTAAATTTTGGGGACACATTTTGTTTGATCAGTTACTAATGGACAGTTAATTGAAATTAAAGAAGAATGGCCGCTGTCTTTTGTGTCTGATCGGGTGAGCCAAATGCTCATATAGGATCAGTTCGAGGGGATATGAGAGAAAATGAGGCCATTTTCTGAGCAGATGACCCATGATTGTTGTATATTAGAGCAGAAAAGTAGAAATGACTAACCTGCAATCAGATAACTAGATGGCTATTTAGAAAGTATGTTTGCCATGTGTCTTGAGATCCTTGAAATAAACAAAATGTTTGCTGTGCTGATCGTTATGATTTGGTCTCACAGGATATTCCTAAGGGAAATACAGGAATGTCTGAGTACTAACATCCATATTTTCATTCCTCCAAGGCCTCATCGTCTTTTTCTATTCGGCATTGTATACTTTCTTGGCTGCCATGTTTGCTGCTTGTATGTGCTGCCTGATGTGGTCCATCAGCCCTTACAAACCAACATACAACGACAGGGTGATGCCACCAGGTAAGAGCATGGTCTTCATCCACAACTTCAAGCTTTTATGGTCGCTCTCACCACTGATGTTGTTGGACAAGAGATGATTCAGACGGGCCTGCATGCTACAGTAAACTGTATTTCCATTGGCAGGCATGATGATGTTCCCCCATGTAGAGGGATTTGACATTGCCTTCAATGCCTCTGACCGCCACTCCTGGATTAAGTATGTGAAGGTGATGGAGACCCACCTAAAACGTGAGTTCTGATTCATCAGGGTTTTCAGAATTATCTGAGCACCTAATCTGGCCACTTGATAGGTATCATATGATATTTTTAGGAACCATAGTAAAAATGGGGTGTTTTCTTTAATGGGTACAGAGTTAAAGCCTCTCTATAATCCGCTCCTGCAACCCCCCTTCCTAAACCCTCGGTGCCCATAGAAAAGCTGGCATGGATGGAGAGGGTTTTGTGGGCTGAGCGTTTCCAGAGGGAGCCACCCCAGGCCTCTTTGTGTACGGCCAGACCCAGTAATCAACTGTTGTTGAGTTTATTTATGGGAATCCACCCCTCTGCCCCCCACCATCTCTCTCTCTCTCTCTCTCTCTGTCTCTCTCACACACACTCCTCTATCTCTGTCACAGCATACGATGACTCCATTCAGGATGAAAAGAATATTCCATGTCAGGAGGACAAATATTTTATGCAAGATGACAAAGAGGAGAGTGCTGAGCGGAAAGCATGCCAGTTCAAGAGGTCATGGCTTGGGGAGTGCTCAGGGGTGGCAGATCGTCATTTTGGCTATTCTCAGGGAAAGCCCTGCATCCTTCTCAAGATGAACCGGGTGAGGGCCCTCTACTTCCACTTACCACCAAATCCTCCTAAGTTGGCCAAGGGTTCAAGTGTGCTTAGTGACATCTTGTGGTGTCTTGTAGTATAGTAATGTGCTGGCAAAGCAGCAGCCTCAATGCAAGGTTGTATGACTAGTCCTAAATAAGGAAGTGCTTGGAAGTCACATGGCAAATTCCACTGACACATCAGCCCCATTCCCTCTCTTTTTTTGTAGATTCTTGGGTACTTGCCTGGTAAGGGAACCCCAGTAATGGTGGATTGTGCTCTAAGGGTAAGGGTTCATCTTGAGTGGTGTGAGACAAATTCTATTTCATATGATGAACATATCGGTTAAGGTATCTAGTACAGGCTACCACTCATTGTGTATGTTTGTTTTCACAGAAAGGGGATACAGGAGAGCTTGGGGATCTTGAGTTCTTTCCAAAAAACATTTTCAATCTGATGTACTACCCCTACTATGGGAAACAAAGACATGTGAGTGTGAACTTTTAACATAATAGCATCAACTGTACTGGTTGAACATGTGATACTGACCACAATACCAATGCCATACAGTATGTGAAAAGAGGTGCATTTAAATTAATTGAACCTTTTTATGCAGGTGAACTACACATCGCCAATAGTTGCAGTACGTTTCCCTTCACCTCAGCTCGACACCCATCTTCATGTGCAATGTAAGCTCCATGGCAAGGACATCATCAATGATTCACCAACTGATCGCTTTCTGGGAAGTGTGTCTTTCACTCTTGAAGTGGGTGCGTAGCTTCCCACAGTTGCTGCCTTCATCCACCTTTTGAGTTGTACACATTTGCAAATGGAACATCTTAGTACTAGAGTCGGAGAATATCCCCTGTATGACATAAAATGTTTTTAATCTTTCAAAACTCCCATAACTCCCTGCAGAAATAAGAATAATTTTAGGAAGCACTCAAATGGACATGCACCTCACAAAAAAACAAACAAAAAACAAGGACAGAGACAGTGCTGGGAGAGAAAATGAGAAGGACATACTGTACTTTCCATAATGTAATACTTAGTTTCACTAGTCATTAGGAGAAAGTGTTTTTATCTAAGGCTTATAAAGCACTGCCGAGGTCATTTCTGTGTAAGACTTGACTTAGCCTACTTCACTTAACCAGAGGGCCTGATGTTCCAAAAAGGGAAATTGACTATAATGTATAGTTACACATTAACTTTAGAGCTTCACGTTATTGGGCATCATGAGTTTTACGAAATTCCAGTGTTCCAGAGTGGCACAAGTAGTTTTTGTATAATAGTTTGGTTTGAATATTGTGTAACACTCTTCTGATTCATCAACATTTCTTTTGTACAAAGGTTACAACCTCTGTAATACAAAACGAATATATTTGTCTTATCACTGAGCTCAATTTCAGATAATCCAGAGACTATTTATCACAGAGATAAATAGTCTTTTACGAAGATTTCAGAGCATTACACACTCTTAATTCTTTGGTCTTGTATTACAATATCAGAGGTTGCTTGTTCCTTTTAATGAGATAATAGGCTGCTATTCTTTAGAATTAATCATTTCTGTCTATAATGCAGTTAACAGTTTTGTTTACTTTTAATCTAATAAGTAATTCTGTAAATTACTGCCCAAAAAATGCAGTTTCATTCCATGCTAGTTTGTAAATTTAAAAAAGGAAATGTGAATCCTCTCTCCGCAGATGGATATTAAGTATGTTAGACACGCACAAATGAGATAGAACAATATGGATCAATTCTTAATGTTATGAAATATCTGGTGAGACTCAGCAGTATTATTTATTAATGTATTTGATAATGTTGACATGGAACAATCAAATGTTGACGGTGAAGGATAGGCTTACTTTGGAAACTGCGTAATCTCTTGGCAGTTCAGAGATTATATATTTCATTGGCAGACAATAATGTGTGCCAGAATACATTTTACACGAAAGCACTCAATGTTATAGAAATGTAAACAATAAACATGGAACTGAATTAACTAATTTAACAAGGGTGTGCTGTTTTGTTTTTAACTCTCTGTAAGGTCAGAGGTGGATGTTTCACTTCTGAGTGTTAGCATTTTACAACCCACTGGAAAACCATGTTTATGGCTTTAGTGGTCATGCAAATCTAATGACAGCAATATTTCTCATCCAGCAAAACATAACAGTACTACTGGTCAAAGTGTAAGAGTGCTAGGTTGAGCAATATCTCTGGCAGGTGGCTATTGCTGAAAGTAGGCCTATATATTTCCCAATAACTTAGAGATATACATCATCTTATCGTGCATGACCCAGATACTTACCCTCAATTAAATAATACAGGTTTAATGATGGAGAGTTGTCGTGTTTACAAAATAGGGAAGCCATTTTATTTCAATTTTCCCATCATGGTACAGGATACTTATCTTGACATTCTTCAACTGATCGAGACATTTGAATGGAGAAAAACAAGGGAGTGCAACAAAAAGGCACAACATGTCAGTATTCAGTGATCACTGTGTGACTGATAACGATCAGTTTCGCTGTGTTTAGAGAAACCTTTGAAGGATACAACTATCAGTTGATTTGACTTATACAAATATCAAATCAAAGTGAAGATACGTAAACAGAAGTCATACGGACATGTGGCTTACTGTATCAACACAAGCTCCCTTTACCTGAGGGACCCTCAAGAGAAATCAATCTGAGTCCAAATCTGCTGTCTATTCACCAATGTTTAAAATGCTAGTAAAGTGTCAGCTTGATTAGTGTCCCTTTATAACAGAGGGTATTAAGTGCAAAAGGTAAAATGACACAAGAACATGGTTAAACATGGCTACTAATTAAACAACAATCAAGTGATCAATCCACATCAGTGTTTTTTTTTTCAGAAATTTCAACATGTGCATGACATACATTCAAGGGCTTCGAAATTATTAGTCATGTAATTCAAAACAATTCACCTTATTCATTAATTTGATACAACACAAAAAAATATCATTTACACATCAGTATTATACAGAGCAAATAAAAAGATTTGTTTAAAGAACCTTTTCTACAGGACGAGAAAGCCATTCAGCGGATGTACTTCTCATGCAATACATATCCACAGGTGGTTTCCTAAACCTGGAGATGTTGCAATCATTACATTTTAATTAGATTTCTTGATTTAACGCTAACCACCATAAAGGTTTCCTCTTCTTACACTCAATTTTTTAAACTCAGACTTTAGTTTGTAAATACAGAAAAAGTAATGAGGAACACCAATCAAGTATTCTTCATGTAGTACAGCTACTTCACACTGTACATCTCTCCCTTATACTGAGTACTAGGTCATGTTCCATTCAGAGGTCTGGGTCAGTCACAGGAAGTTACATTTGTTACATTTTTCTTTTCCTTCCTCTTACCTTTCTCTATGGGGTTAATGTGTTCCAGGTTTATGAAACCACCCTTTACAATTTGGAGAGATCAATTAAAATTTTATATGCAGCCCTATTTCAGTCATAGTCTGACATGGCAATTTACACATTCCAATACTTCATGATCCCAAAACACCTAGAGCCAGCACTGATATGATAGAATTCAAATTCCAACCAAATCAAACTAGGATAAGATACATCTAAGAAAAGTTGAGTGCAGGGACAAAGAACGGCAGAGAGAGAGAGAGAGAGAGAGAGAGAGAGAGAGAGAGAGAGAGAGAGAGAGAGAGAGAGAGAGAGGAGGCAGCTGGGGTAGGGGTGGGGTGGATTAGATGTTGCGGAAGTGAATTATACAGACTGGTAGCCAGTGCGACTCTTCCTCCGGCCAATCAGGTAAGAGATAAGTACAAGGATGATTAGGAAGCTGAGTGCCATGCCCACAGCAATGGGCACAAGAAAGCTCAAGTCAGAGTCCAAGAAGCACTCCTCAGCTGCCGCGGGGGGAGAGAGAGAGAGAGAGAAAGGTGACGGTAAGTGATTATTGGATAGAGAACATTCTGAGATGGAGAATTGGTGAGTAACATCAGAAAAAAGAGGAGGAGCAATGCGCAGGGTCCTTGCATCAGCCAGCAAACTAGGAAATTTCAGTGGGAGGGAGGCGAGTATAAAAATATATTATCCTGTTAATATCAGGCAGGCAAGTTTAGGTTCACAGCATTTGTTTTTGTTTTTAGCATTTTAAGGGGAGGGAGAGGGGAAAGGGTGGGGGTAGGGGAGATAACAGTGGCCTTGCAATACATTCAAATCAAATCCAAAGGAGCATTGCAATTTTGAAAAGAAATGTGCTAGAACGTATTAGGCTCTGCTGAGAGGATGAGAACCAACTGAGTGCATCTTCCAAGCCCAGAGAGTAACTGACAAAGTCATGCTGTATTAACGTGATCAGAATTAAGTGTTAACATTTCATCAAAATGATCCCAGACTCAGGATGGGTGATTTAGAAAGACTCATAGCCTTGGGCTTGGTTTCTCCTTCTCCCAATGAAATAGGCCACCAATACTATAAGAATGAGAGCAGCCAAGGCAGCTCCCACTGCTATTGGGACAATGTAGCTTTCCGCATCAGCCTGGCAATCCTCCACTGGATAAGAATAAAGAAAGCAAGGGTAAAGAGATTGCAACAACACATTCAGTCTAAAATCTGGCAAAAAAGAAAACGGTTATTACACAACTCAAAGAGTCCAACACACTCTTTTATTTTGAAGGTCAAAAGTAGCCTCGGCTGACTGTCAACACTAAATACACAGACGTTTCTATATCAAATTTTATTGACTTACTGCAACTAAAAACTCAAAATGCACTGACAGAAACTATTTTCATTTGATGCCATGGGAAACAATTACAATGATAAAAAACACTTTGTCAGATCCCCTGACCTTAATATGAAACTGAAATGCAAACTGAACACTTTACATCTCTTTCAAAACTTATTGTATTTGCTTTACCGACCCAATCCACATTTCAGTTTCATATTTTGCCATGTCACACAAAATCTATGGTTTTGGAAGGAGCAGGTGTCCAGTAATGGGAATTCCCTTTTAGCAGGATCACACCTCCTTCAAAGTGCCTGATATATCAGAAACGGTCTGCTCTGGAAAAGGCACATTTTTGGAAATCAATCCTGTGGACTTTGTCCCCAGCTAAAGGTAATGGATGCAAATACAGCAAGCGTGGTGGTGGTAGATTTGTATACTTTGAGGACTATTTCAATTTCAACATTTCACATAAAAGCAAAAATTTAATCAAAAGCCATACAATTACATTTTTACATGCGCACTTCTGAAATGGAAAACAATCTGCGGCAAAAACACACAGCGCCTGATTTTGTGAGATTGAAGAAACACAAGCACCCCACAGCAAAATCTTTTGTGTCTTGTGAAAGCGGAGATGACCACGCCTTTCTAATAACAAGGGTAATATTACTATACATTTACCCATTTACGCAACAACATGCACACGCTAAAGCCCCCACACCAATTTCCAGTTACAATATTATTATGTTCTGGGATCAATGTGCACAACTATTGCAAAGGCTATTCACAAGTTTTGCAGAGCAGCATCTCTTACCAAATGTGGAGTGTCCTCTGAATACATTTACATAAAAACACATCTGCAAGCAACTTTGCTTAAATGCACATATACCACAATTTACAACACTATCCCTTTTTAAAAAACCTAATGCCAAAAAAAGTACTCAGATGTGGGGGAAATGTAGCCAACTACCTTAATAACTGGTCACAAACATCCCCTCACCGTTATCACCACAGTTAGGCCTAGAGACTTGCTAGGAAAATTGTGGATCTCATAATGCATAGAGAAATTTTGTGGCAAAATGCTGCATCAAATTAGAGTATCACACTGAGATTTTGCAAACTGGCTAACATCGTTAAATTTTTTTTTTTTTTTTTTAAATTGTACACCCTTAATCTATAGATGCTGAGAGGGATATTTCTGCCAATTCAATCTTAGGGAAATGTACAAGAGTAACAGACTTGGGTCTCACACATGCAAAAATCAAAGAAATTACTGGCTGTTGATTAAATGTGACTTGGAACAATGATTGCACAAAAAGCTGATTCAGCTCTGTTAAGATTAGTTCCAGTCAAAATTAAATACACAATTTATGTCCCCCAGGATCCATTTTTGCAGTAATTTAAGATTGAATCAAATGAAATGAACCAAACCAACATCATGTGGCTTAATGAAATGAATACAATTAAAACATGTGGGGTTTAAAGAAGAAAAAAAAAGGAATGCTGGGAGGAAGAAGCAAGTGAACAATCTGATGCGATTTGATACAGGATTGTACATTTCAATTCCTATATGAATAACCTTTACATGTTCTGCATCATCAGATATGTTTAGGTGAAACTTGTTGATGGCATCTAATAGAGACTGTGCACTTGCTTCCTGAACACAATCAAAAGGGACATAAAAACTGAAAAGCAACAAAAGAAACAAATGACAAGCAGAAAAAGAAAAGAAAAGAAAATGTAAAAGAATGTATATGTGCAAGTGGGGGGGGTCCTGATCCTGGAATACTGCAGGGCCCTCGTGATTTGAACTGCACATCAGTTCTTTGTCATACTGCTGCATTCATCATTATGAATTTAATGCTGAGGGGCCAACTGCCAATTATGAGATTGCACTAAAAACTGCAGCTCTTTTCCAGGATCAGGCTCGATCACCTCCCCCCTCTCTCCCCCTCCCTTCCCCTTATCCCAACCAATCCACAAGCCTGGACTCCTTGAAGGGAGATCAAAATTAGGAAGTCAGTGACTGCTTTACAGTGTCTGATATCCAACATAGGTCTTTCTTCGACCAATCATGTAAGCAATCACTACTATGAGAATCAAGCCGGCCAGAGCGGCACCAACAATGATTGGGATTAAGATGCTGGAGTCATCCATTGCACATTCATGGGCTGCAGATAGAGAGAAAATGAGTGAGCACACAGTGAGGGGAGCTGTGGACCATGTGATTATCTCAACACCTCCAGCATGACATCAGACTATTGCAAGACCACTTACATCCTCACTGGCTACATGGAAACACTGGTCCATGAAGGAATGTCTTATGTTAGATAAAAGAATCTCATACCTGTGCTGAATTTATTGTCCTCCACTGCAAAGGGCTGGATCTGCAGTTCAAAGGTGTTAAGGGTGAGGGAGCTTGTGATGTCGTCCTTCTGTTCCTTCTTGCACATGTAGGAGCTCCCCACAGATGCTTCCCATAGAGACAAGCTGGAATTGCCATCAGTGAAATTGAGCCCTGAAAACCACAACAGAAGATCCATGAGAGAAGACCGTATGAAAGGGACAGGTGCGTACAAAAAAAGAAAAGAAAGAGCAGGCATGTGATCCAGAGTCTATTGAATAATGGCTTACCACCAGCAGTCCCATTGACATTCAGTGAATGTAGGTGAAATCGGTTTGATACCTGCAGAACCACAAAAACAACATGTATAATATCAGAGCAAGTCCAACAAAGCACTTTGCCATAGCAATTGTCTGAACAGTAAACATGATTTTACATTCTCCATAATCACATATGTGAAGTAACTCACATTAGAAAAGCCAAAGGTCATGTAGATTGTGTCAGACTGTAGGATGAGGACGGAGTCAGTGCCATTACTGCCACATGATCCAGAGACAGTCATCGCTTTAGGATCCACGTTAAAGCTCAGGGAATCCTTGGACACAGAAAAGCAGACATTAATATGGCTCTTAATTCTAACACACCTGTAACTCATGCACCATACAAACAGCCATAACATGACATTACAAATGATTTTCTACTGATCCAAGTGATGCAACTTACTGAGCCTGGCTTAAAGATGATTTGCAGGCCCATTTTGGCCATAATGCAGGCAGAGGCATTGACATTTGGCTTAAGAGTGTAGTCTCCAGTTTGGGGGTTGGGCAGTGGGGGGGCAGTTGTGGTGGCATTGGTCGGAGCTGGAGTGGTTGTATTTGCAGGAGTTGGAGCATGGGTGGTTGTATTTGGAGCTTGGGTGGTTGTATTTGGAGCAAGGGTGGTTGTATTTGGAGCTTGGGTGGTTGTATTTGGAGCAAGGGTGGTTGTATTTGGAGCAAGGGTGGTTGTATTTGGAGCAAGGGTGGTTGTATTTGGAGAAGCTGTAGTAGCTGCAGTAGTAGTAGTAGTAGTAGTAGTAGTAGTAGCAGCAGTGGTAGTGGTAGTGGTGGTGGTGGTGGTGGTGGCCGGAGCAGAAGTTGGTGGCAATGTGGTTTGAGTGGAACTCAGCTTACCTGTAGGATACAAGAAATACAAATTCCAGTGTAAGATTAAATGCATACACCTTATGAGGGTGATTCTCCCTGTCAGGATAAATAATTGCTTACTCTATGCTCTACTCATGCTGTATCACATGGCCGGCAGAACAATCAGTCAGGTCACAATGCAGTCAGTTAATTTTTATGATTCCTTCATAACTTGATGGTGATGACTCATGAGAGGATGTATCAAAGTTCATGTAGATTATGCACTAACAAAACTATTGGACAGCGGGCAAAATGACAAGCACTATAGAATGCACATATTCATCATAACAGACTGCCCAGGCATTAACAGAACAACAACTATCTTGCAAAGTGTCATGCTTTTTAAAAGATTCCCGGGCAAAAATAATCTCGAAAGGTAGCAATAAATAGTAAGGCTTTAGTGACTGTAAAGCCTCAAGCACATCAGTAACACTTGCTACCGCAAGTATTAACCTACTTCCTGTTCGCAGCCAGGACACATGACAAGACGGCTATAAAGTACTGACAGATCACGGGCAAAACCCAAGTTCGCCTAAAAGACTGTCACTCAAGTGAATAAGCTAATTAGTAACCCAGAGGGTTTGCATCTCTTGGTTTTAAAAACCTTTGTCACATGACCTCGGAGAACTCACAGCCAATTCTGAACACAATCACATGTTCTTCACATGTTACATAAGGCCCAGGCAATTCACCCGGCAGAGAAATGTATGCACTAGGGAACTGGCTAAGCAAAGTTGAACAAAGTTAACTTAACATTAGGTGACTAAAATTGTAAACGGTAGGCCTATATTGACCCTTAGACACCACAATAATGCACAGGGGCACCGGCACATAAAATAGCACGAATCAAATACTGAACTGTTCGATTTCGTGAGCTATCTGATGAGGGGACAGTAACGTTAAAGTTAATGTAAAATCCAGTGAGCAATTTCAACAACCTGTAATGTTTTCAACATGTAACATTACAAAACAGAGCTAGAGTGATTCGACAATGACACTGCTTTGATAACAATTGCAATAATTAATTTTAAGACAGGCCAAAAGGGTACAAGCACGACCACAATAAAATAACAACTCGTCTCAATAACACCTAACGTAAAATATTTTATTTCTACTGTTTTAGCCCGAAGCATCTGGCTAGCTAACACGACCCGATTCGGATATCGGCTACCATAAATGTAACAATTCTCCCTGGATTTTTCTGAACGATTAGAAAGAACAATATAATGCTATAATCTGATTATCATTACGTTGGTGAATCTTTGTAACGCTTTTTTACTAAAGCCAGAGAAACAAAATGCATTATGCCGTCGCCTAAAAGAGGTTCACTTGCTAACGTTAGCTGGCTAGCGACAGTTTTGCGTAGCAAAATATTAGCCAGCAAGCTAGTTCTAGCTAGCTAGCAGATTGGTTCTTTCAAGGCAAGGCCTGAAGTGACGAGGCAAGAAAACTTTTATTCTGAGATGGATGAAGTAAGAACGATTATCAAAACAGAGTTGTGTACTTACCACTGGCTATAACCAGAAGCACCGTTAGGCAAAAGTGGCGAAACATGTTTTTAACGTTTGATTTTAGAGACCCCGCGGATGGCTGACACTAAGTGCGACTGTGACCAATGCTGGCGCTGAATCTAGCTTCGATTTCAGCTAGATGTGTGCTGGCTATGAAGCAGTGAAGGGGGATGATGGCAGTCATATGACTTGAGAAACAACATGCGTAAGCAGAGACAAGCTTCATTTTAGCCAATCAGAGACTATCTGGAAGTAACTCCCGGTAACGTAAGGTAGATAACGTTAGCTGGTAAAGTACAAAGCTAAATGACCCAATGTTAGAATTTTTCGACGCTTCAATATTTATAGAGACTATGGTAGCAACTTAGGGTTGTAGTATAAGCGACAGCAATACTCTGTAATGAACTCAATGTAATTTAACAGAATCTATTTCTAACACGCAACACATCGTGATTAACGTTACTGATATGTGACGTTAACTGCTAACGTTAAGAACTTTGCAAGGCTTGTAACGTAACGTCAGACACTTCAGACGAGTCTTCTGACCCCCTCAGAAGAAATATTATTAGTGTTATATGGAAAAAGTAACGTAGTTAAACTTGTTAAGACTCTTCGAGAACAAGATGAATGATGGTGAGACATTAACGCTAAGGTATTACAAGACATTCCCTTATGCAACAGTAATGTTAGCTGATTAGTTTATTGTTTGTCTGGTCTGTATCGTTAATGCAGTGAAATGACAGTGAATACAGAACTTTTGATGAGTCAGATTATATTAGTTATTCATTTTGTGTAGACGTTTTCTTTAAATTGGTGGGAATAACTGAAGTACCACAGATACTACCATCGGCAGTGGCATTTACTCAAAATATATACGGAGATGGCGCCGCCATGTGGCACATAATTCCTACATGTACCTCATCGAGTCAACCTATTTGTCTGGTTATAACGCCGTAGATAGCACTACTTGTGCTATGCTAGCAGCGCTAACACCACTGAGCTAGATGTCATTGGCTAACACGAACGGCAACGGTAGAGCACAACCACTTTTGCAGCATTATCGTGTGGGGGTTAAGTACTTCCGTTGGGTCATTGTGGCGCTTTTGAACTTGTGTTTTACTTTTAGAGTTTTGGTCACTATTTAAGGTCTCGAGCTACTGCATATACAAATGGCCTTACTACTTAGATGAACAAGCTGTTTATTGGTGTGAAAATACCATCGTGTAAACTTGCGAAAGCCGCACGACAGTGGCCAAGAGGAAGCAGTAATCAACCATCTTTCTTCTGCCAGCAATAACAAGAAAGAGAGGATCCAAGTGGAGCTGCAGTTTTCAATTTATTGTCTCTTTCTTGCTGAACATAGATTGGACTGGACATTTGGAATTTCGTATCACAAGGCCAGAGAATACAAAGCGTCCACCATCGACACGCGCGGGGGTTTAGTATTAGTAGGCTGGCTATTTGATTTGTATTTCTTTTTTTCATGTTTCCAACAGGTTTACCTTCCCCTAATCCCCCACCGCCAACCCAAGAGGCTAGACCGGCAGCTTCTGATGTTAATAGCGATAGTAGCCTTACGTCTTCTAAGAAGAGAAAAATAAATAGCTCTGAGAAAGAAGACATCGATTCAATATCTTCGTCCCCAAAAGCCATTTGCAATTCTTCTTCGTCCTGTTCTTCCACCTCCCAGCATATTCAGAAGAAGTTAAGGTTCGAAGATCCAGCAGAAATCATTGGACTGGATGTGAAAATGGCTGAAGAGTCTTCACCGACTGCATCGTGTTCTAATAAAACTAAAAATGTGTTCTTGGCCGGAGGTGTTGGGCACCACGCAAACGGACTGACGAAATCCACCGGATCCACCACGTTTTCTAACAGTAAACCGGGAGCCGCAAAAAAACTAGTCATCAAGAACTTCAAAGGTACGTCAAGTTGTCACATCGTAGATAACTCGCCTGTCAGATGCCCATAGGTCAAGATCTTAACACTGATGTACATCAAATAGCGAAGTCTTAATTGCAGTAGTTTTTAAACTGCGTTTCACGGGTCTGAACAGAGATACAAATGTATACCTAGGCACAGTATGTCCCTGTGCGTAGCCTTAGTGCAGGCCTACAAGTTGTCTAAAAATGTTCTTTGTATAACTGACGTTGATACGAAAAGGGCAAGTGCCGCCCTCCAGACCTTACACACAATTTATCTAGTACAGGCCTCAACTGGGAATGCAGGCTTTTTGAGAATGTTCTCCATCAAGGTATCCTATCTGCTCAACAGAGTCAACTTAATGTGCCTGGTGCAGAGGGCCTGTTGGTTGTTATGGGTACAGTGCTATTGAGAAGTGGTCCTTTTAGCCAGTTTCATTTACAACAGTTGCTTGGTTAAGATGTGGACTCTCCAGTCATATTTGCTGGTATTTTCAGATATACACAGGAGAGTTGTTGAATTCCTTGTGCTATAGAGAATTCCCACATTGGCAACAACCAAACCTTCAACATCACAAATGAAATAACCGTTGTAGGTAAAAACATCACCCACTTAGCAGCCAAGCAGAGACGTAAAATGCACATAGTAGTGTTGTTACAGTGTGGTAAAATTGGATTTAGATAGAACATCAGATCTGGACACTATTAACTTCACACTGGAGGAGTGAATCTAGGGAAGTCCTAGCCCTTGGTTTATTAACTATTGTTTATAAATGGAAGGATGAACAGGTGTTCACCTCTACCAAGACTGCAGAAAACCTCTTTAAGCAACTGGCACTTAGCATTTTTTTTTTTTTTGTCTTCAGTGTTTTAGCTATATAGCCTAGTAAATAAAGGAATTATTGTATTTGTACAGTCCATTTTCTAGCACCATGGCCAATCAAATCACTTCACACAAAGAGAACATAGGCACTCAATATATGAAACGTGTTTGTGCATTAATCAGTAAATGTGCTGTATAAACAGCAACAGATACTACAACATGATTACAAAGGGATTGCTTAAAGGACAATTTTAGGTTTAGATACATTTGCCTTGAAATTTAAGTTTTATAAAAAATGATGTGTGAATTGACAACAATACCCCATTGCAGAAAAACCCAAATTACCGGAGAACTACACACAAGAAACCTGGCAAAAGTTGAAGGAGGCTGTCGAGGCCATTCAGAACAGCACTTCGATAAAGTACAATCTGGAGGAGCTGTACCAGGTAGGGTCATGGAATTCACTTAGTAGAGTTTGCTCTGTTAGATTTGGTAAATATGTGTGGTGAAGTGTACTATGACAATGTGTCCTAATTGTTAAAACATTCTCTTGTGTTTAGGCAGTTGAAAATCTTTGCTCCCATAAAATATCATCAAAGCTCTACAAACAGCTTAGGTCTGTGTGTGAAGATCACATCAAGGCACAGATCGACCAATTCAGAGAATATCCTTTTGAGTCTTGGATAGCCTTTTCAAGACATCCCTATCCATGTTTGTTGTTATGTTTTGTCTGGGCAGTAGTCACAAAGTGAATATAATATAATGGTCTTGTAACAGTAAGTACTATGAATTGACATTTTAAAACTGTGACTACAGTAACACATGCTGTGAAGCAGATTTAAAGATATGAATGTCTTGAAGACCCTTAACTCAGTCCTCACAGATGCACTGGACAGTGTTCTTTTCCTGAAGAAGATTGATAAATGTTGGCAGGATCATTGTAGACAAATGGTAAGGACAATAACTATCTTTAAACCCCTTATTTGCATCAGGAACAACGCCCACAGAGTTCCTTTAAGTACAATAAAATGCAGGAGAAATTACAGTTTCTGTATATATGATTCACCGTAAATGTCTACTCTTCTTCTCTTTCAACAGATCATGATTAGAAGTATATTTTTGTTTTTGGACCGCACTTATGTTTTACAAAATTCAATGCTACCATCAATTTGGTGAGTGTTATGTATGTGTTTTTTTTTTACATAAATGTTGTGCAACACAGCTGGAGATCTTTGAGAGCTCGGTGCATTTGTAGATTGTGTTCCTTGTGTTAACCATGCTCTGGAACTCTGGGCTGTTCTGGGTGTTCCAGACTATTGCTGGCTAACTTGTTCTGTTGCTGCCCCTAGGGACATGGGCTTGGAGCTTTTCAGGTTCCACATTATCAGTGACATGAAGGTGCAGAGCAAGACTATCTCTGGGATCTTGCTCCTGATCGAGAGGGAGCGGAGTGGTGAGGCGGTGGACCGCAGTCTGCTCCGGAGCCTCCTCAGCATGCTCTCTGATCTGCAGGTAGAGACCCCACTGTCCACATGGACCTTTGGCACATCCATTTCACATGCTCCCTTTGTGATTGTCAAGGCTTTGACTAAAAGTTTGAATGGCTGCTGAAGGCACATTTCACCCACATGCACATGTTTACTGATGAAAAGTTGGATTGGAGTTTTCATTTACAGATGGATGGAAAGGTTGAATTCACCTGAATTGTAGAATGATCACAGCATAAAATCATAGATCAGTGGGGTATACTACGAAGCAAGTTAGACATATCTAGGCATCTATACATATCGAGGCTACACAAAGCCTCAACTCGTGTATTAAGTTAAGTGATCCTACGATAGCAGTTATGTGATACATTTGTCAAACTAGGCTTTCAGCTCAGATCTGTGCGCGTTCTTGGGGTTGAGGTGATATTGGCCAATCGTGAAAGGTAGAGATGCACAAGACCGCCTATATTTAAAAAACGACTACTTCCGCATTTATGCACAAAACCGTGATCTAGGGTGGTCATTTTTAGTGTCTAACCTAAAAAAGTAAAAGATCACTGCTCATCCGTGTAAATCGCAGTATTGAGAACAAGCTTGTAATTTTAAAGAAGAATCCGCACTCTTCAAGTCTTTTTTTTGAGTGCAAGCTTTCGGCCGTTAGACCTTCATCAGGGTCAGGCAGATGAAGATTTAACGACCGAAAGCTTTCACTCAGTAAAGTTTAAAAACATTTTTGCACAAAGACTTGAAGTGTGTGGATTCTTCTTTAAAATGAGAAGTGTCTAACCTATAACATAAACAAATCGATGGTCATCAAATGACTTATGCCAGTGGTTCTCAAACTTTTTCTTTCATTCCCCACTTTGATCAAGGGGGCTTTCTCGAGCCCCACCTGTCCATCATCGCTCTTTAGAAAGTATAGGTCAAGCTCAAAATTGTCACATTTATAACGTCACTTGCTAAATAGCCTATACATCAGTAGGCCTAACAAATAACAGTTAGGCTACTAAAGATAAATATCAGTTCAAAAATAGAGAAAAATAAAAATCTAAATCAATAACGTCAGTTTTTGTCATTGACAAGGTGTCAATCCTTGCTTCAAAAAAAGCTGATTTCCAAAAATACAGCAAAAGGGCCAACTATATGCTACCATTGTGTTATAAATGAAGTTCAACACTCTCACAACCTCGTTCAAAATCTTATTCAGGTCAAGCCTCGACGCGAGCGCTTCCCTGAATGAAACAGTCCGTCTGTTGCGCATCGGGCACTACCCTCTTTATCACGACGATAGCATTTCTTTACCTGCTATCGTCTGTGCGCCAACCGAGCAAAGTCCCTCACAGTTTTCCCATTTGATGTCCTGTTCTGCCAGGTAGACTAATTGTTGAGATCAATGTTGAATAGTTCATCTGCAGTGGCATACTCGCAGAATAGAATATCTTCGACCGCTGTCAAGTTAACAAAGCGGACATAAGCAATAACTTTGTAACTGTCGGTGGCCTTGTCCACTTATGCAAGGCAAAACATGAGTGTTTGCGTTTGTCAAGCAGTTGTTCTTCGAGATCGCAGAACAGCAATTGTGTCGTCGGACAGATAGCCAAGATATCCTTCAATTTCACTGCGCTCGTCTCGAACATGAACGGTCTTTTTTGTTTCCGCTGCAATTAAAATTCCGACGTCAATTATTTTTTTCGGACTATGGTTCTAGGACAGACTAACATTTTCATCTGGTCAATGATGGGCCTACAAGAGTCTAGATTACCTTGTTTGTGTTTGTTTTGTGAGATGGAGGTGCATTCTCGTAATTATCAATAAAGGAAGGCACAGGCTACAGATTAAAAAGACATCTCCGGTTTTTCACGTCAGCTCGCGCCCCACCTGGCATGTCTCTGCGCCCCACTAGTGGGGCGCGCCCCACAGTTTGAGAAACGCTGACTTATGCTATTCACGTGCATTGTAGTGGAACATTTGCACGCGTTGCACTGTGAAATGCTCCTACGAGATCAAAATTCTTTGCCGAGGCGGAGCTGCACCTGTAAGATGTATGACAGAATCTCACACGTGAGAGAACTTCGTTTTTCAAGATAATTGATTGGTCAGTAGTCAGTAGGATTGATCAGAGGGCGGTAGTTGTTCACGATTTGAGCTATAACTTAGCACATAACCTGCTCCCGACCAGGTTTGTTTGGCAGCATAAGACACCTTGGTGATACAGCGACGTTAAAACAGATCCACTTTCGTATGACGGCATATCCTAGCTTTGAGCGCAACATAGCTCGCTAAGCCACTAATCGAGCTTCGTAGGACACCCTGTTCACCCAACACTGTTCATAAAATAAGTCTTCATGTTACAGTTCTTTCTCTTTGCCATATTTTCTTCCCACTGTTGCATTTAAAAGCAGTTTTATTGAGGTAGCTTTTTTAACTAAGTTTAACGTTTTTTTGTTGTGTAATATTTTCTGTGGTACCAGAGGTGAGATAAAGCTTCAGTGACACTGTTGTTCCATCTTTTGATCAGATTTACCAGGACTCGTTTGAGCAGCGCTTTTTGGAGGAGACGAATCGCCTATATGCCACAGAAGGACAGAGGCTGATGCAAGAGAGAGAGGTGATTTGTTGTTGTTGTTGTTGTTGTTGTTGTTTTATGGATAACCTTCTGCCGGCCTTGTATCATCCGATTTTCGAGTGATTTCATAGTGATTTTGAGTGATTGGGGACTAAATTTCCAAAGTCCGAATGAAATCAGGGGAATTTTGCTGGAGTTACGGCGGGCTCCCGTCAACTAGATTTTTTAGTGTAAGGTGCCAATCTTACAGTGGTTTTAAGTCGGTCTGTGTCTTTCTAATCTCGGCGTTATGACAATATCAAAACATGTTTGTTATTATTACAAGTCTTTTAGTCGTGGCTCGTGCAAATAGTGACATGAACAAAATTAAAAAAAAAACATTGTGACCTCTCCAGCACCAAACATGAAGGGGCAAAGTAGATGACCGCTATTATGCTTAGCCTATATGATTATTTGTTATTTTGTTTCTGGTAAATGATAAGTTGGCTTTTCCACCTGACAGAACAACTCTATATCGGTTAGGGATGTCACACATAAAACAATGCTGCAGAAACATGGAACATATGACTTTGATATGAGCAGGCTATTGTTTGAGTTCCTGTTGATATCTAGTGCACAATGGGAAATCATTTAAAGGAATCTAGTTACAGTCGTTTCAAAGGCCTAGTCTGGGACTACACTGTGACTAAACACTTTGACTTGTCTTTAGATGCGCGAGGGTCTGAGACTGTAGTCTTTCAAAAATCTTTTCCAAATCTTTCCAAAATCTTTCGGTGTAGGGATGGCATTAACCAATCACACTGCACATTTTGTTGTTCAGCAGATATCAATGTTTTCTAACTGGTAGTTAGTGTGGAACACTGAAATATTTTGTTGAAATTTCAGTTCAGCTCTGACATCTTTTCCCAGGTTCCAGAGTACCTTCATCATGTCAACAAGCGTTTGGAAGAGGAGGCAGACAGGGTCATAACTTATTTGGACCAGAGCACACAGTAATATTTTCAAATGCCCATCTGATTGATTTCCATCAAATGAGTTTATGGTCTATCTATCTTACCAGCCTTGTCCTCTCCCAACAGAAAGCCGTTGATTGCCTCTGTGGAAAAGCAGCTTCTGGGGGAGCATCTGACGGCAATCTTACAGAAAGGTGCCGATCTCCAATTTCATATGAACTGTTATTTTAGAGTTATATACATATACGTCATTTTTACTGAGGATACACAGATATGAAATGTATTTGATAATATTTTGTCTTAGTCTCAGCATAATTTGTATTTGCATTTCTAATAGAGCTTAGATCGGGCCCAAAAAATCAAGCCCGAACCGGCCCGAGCCCATGCACGTTGTGTCCGAGCCCGGCCCGGCCCGACATATTAACTGTAATTATGAGCCCGAGCCCGATTTAAACCCGACACTTTTTTAAATGCGTGAGCCTTATAACTGACGTTCTCAACTACAATTACGAGTTGTTTTAACTACATAAAGCTGAATTAGGCCTATCTTAATGAATAATGAAACAAGGACTAAGCATGTAAACTTAGTTGTTTGTTTATTCTGAAATGGATCACAAATGGATCCGAATGAAGAAACGCAAATGTCAAAACGAAACGCCAACGCAAATGTTGTCACTGTCCACGACTTGTTCGAAACTCTTCCATACGTCCGACTGTCCTCCAGACTTGCTCAAAGTTAAATTCTCCTGATTTAATTTTCTTCTTTATATCGTCCATCTCCATGTTGCGCTTAAGCTAGGCCACACAATGTTCTACAGCAGAGCAGCAGTGTGATGCGTGCCAGTGGAGGAGACCGTGCGCATGTGTTGCATTTTGTAACTTGCAACTTACACATTTTGTTACTTAAGCCTACTTTGCTAAAAAATATATGTAATATTTCGGATAATGGCATTGTCTCCCCACCCAGTTAGGCTAATAAAGAAATTATATATTTTTTAAAAAAACACAAATGCTTGATCAAAGGCCCGACCCGGCCCGGCCCGAGGATAGTGGCGGGAAATATCGGCCCGACCCGGCCCGCGGGTCGGGTCGGGCTCGGGTCGGGCTCAGGCTCGGGCAGAGAATCTAACCTCTAATTTCTAATACCGATTTTGCCACAAACACATTGGTTACACATAGTTGAAACATAGTTTGCTTCACATGGTCTGGTTTGTTTCACATGGTGTGAAGTCCATTAGAGAGGGGTTTTGTCTCTCACACAATAACATCTGCATGTTCATTGGATGAAATTGCTTAGGTCTTTGCCCTACAAAGCTGATACTGTTAAGATGAGCCAACGTCAGTAGATACATGATTGAATGTTGTAGATTGTTCCCTACCAGATCATCATTCTTTGTCTGTGGTTATTACCAGGGTGGTTATTACCGTGACCCAGTGTGATGATGTGGGTGATGTGAGAGTCTTTCATAACTCATTGGGTATCGCTGTAGGTTTGAATCACTTGCTGGACGAGAACCGGATCCAGGACCTGTCCCTCCTCTACCAGCTCTTCAGTCGTGTACGAGGGGGAGTACAGGCTCTTCTCCATCACTGGATTGAGTACATCAAGGTAGGTGTTACTCACCTCCACTACTGTCTAGTAAATGGTGCGGGGAAGAGTTTAGAGTTAGAGTTAGAATCACGCTCAGTTTAGGAAGTATGATATGTAATAATACTGTTTTGAACTTAAGGCACTGAAAGTGTTTTGCTGTTATTAGGCCTTCGGAAGCACAATTGTCATCAACCCTGAGAAGGACAAGACTATGGTCCAGGAGCTGCTGGACTTTAAGGACAAAGTGGATTACATTATTGATGTGTGCTTCATGAAAAATGAGAAGTTTGTGAACGCTATGAAGGAGGCCTTTGAGACCTTCATCAACAAACGGCCAAACAAGCCTGCTGAACTTATAGGTTGGTTGCTATCAGTCTCATTTAAGTTATGTTTGAATGGCATGATGTCCAAATGTATTTGTTTAGTTGTAGTTAAAAAGCACGAGATCCTGTGCCTTCTCATATCGGTGACATTTGATGGATCCTCTGTCTTTTAGCAAAGTATGTCGACTCAAAACTGAGGGCAGGAAACAAGGAGGCTACTGATGAGGAGCTAGAGAAAATGCTGGACAAAATCATGATCATCTTCAGGTTTATCTATGGTGAGTGTCTACTCCTATGGCAGCATCATGTGAGTATTGACTAGAGGCAAAATGAGTGGCTAACTGTGTTTGTCTTACAGGCAAAGATGTTTTTGAGGCCTTTTACAAGAAAGACCTGGCCAAGAGGCTACTGGTAGGAAAGAGTGCCTCTGTGGATGCAGAGAAGTCCATGCTGTCAAAATTGAAACATGGCAAGTATCTGTCAAGTTTAGGCTGTGAATGGGCCATTGTCAATACTTAATCATAAGCTGTTGTTTGTCAACTCTTGATGAGAATATACTCTTGTCTGGTTTCAGAATGTGGTGCTGCATTCACCAGCAAACTAGAAGGCATGTTCAAGGACATGGAATTGTCAAAGGATATTATGGTGCAGTTCAAACAGGTAATGGTGAGGTTTATTAATATGAATATAACTTGTTCAATGCAACCTCTGTGTTTCAAACCTGTTTTTGTTGAATTCCTTTCTCCATGTTTCTTCCTGTAGTATATGCAGTGTCAGAACATCCCTGGAAACATTGAGCTGACAGTGAACATCCTCACCATGGGGTACTGGCCTACCTACGTCCCTATGGAAGTCCATCTGCCCGCAGAGGTATGTAAATGTTCTCTGAAACCCACCCGTGCAGTTACTCTTTGTGAATCATGCCCCGAAATGAAGATAAAACTCCATCAATGTTGCTTGTGCTCTCCACCACAGATGGTGAAGCTGCAGGAGATCTTCAAAACGTTCTACCTGGGCAAGCACAGTGGCAGGAAGCTGCAGTGGCAGTCCACATTAGGGCACTGTGTGCTGAAGGCTGAGTTCAAGGAGGTGACGATCATGCCCCCACAGTTTGTTTGTTTTTATGTCATCAGTGTCAATGGCAATCCCAGTTCAAATGTACAATCCTCTTCTTTCGTTGAAAAAGGGCAAGAAGGAGCTGCAAGTGTCGCTGTTTCAGACACTGGTGCTACTTATGTTCAACGAAGGAGAGGAGTTTTCCTTGGAGGACATAAAACTTGCAACAGGAATTGGTTTGTATAAAGACATGACATTTATTATTCCCTGACAAATATATTGCTTAATGTACCTTATAGATACTTTGTATCTTGCAAAGTAAACAAATGTAGTAGTTGTAGTTGTAGATTAGGCATTATGAAAGTCCTGTTGTATGATTTTTAAACCTGTTTCAATTAATTGGACTGATTAATGTGTGTATGTACAGAGGACAGTGAACTCAGGCGGACTCTGCAGTCCCTGGCTTGTGGGAAAGCCCGTGTTCTCACCAAACTCCCCAAGAGCAAAGATGTGGAAGATGGTGACAAGTTCTCCTGCAACGACGACTTCAGACACAAGCTCTTCAGGATCAAGATCAACCAGATCCAAATGAAAGAGACGGTACCTTGTCCCAGTTCATCCACGCTCTTGTTGATTATTGTGTTGTTGATCTGTGAGGTCACTGGTGGTCTCATGGTGGAAAATGTGTTTCCCGTAGGTGGAGGAACAAGCCAGCACTACTGAGAGGGTCTTCCAAGACCGGCAGTACCAGATTGACGCAGCCATCGTCCGCATCATGAAAATGAGGAAGACTCTCAGCCACAACCTTTTGGTGTCAGAGGTCTATAATCAACTCAAGTTCCCAGTGAAGGTGAGCTTGCAATCATTTCAGAGATCTAAACTGGTCATGCTTAGACAAAAGCAGAAAGAAAGTCAAGTCATATTGGTATTCTGGAGACCCAAGTGATTTCAAGTGATTCCATACTCAGAACCTTACCTGGTTGCTTTCTTATTGCTATGGATACTATGGCTACTTTTGATACTTTATAAATATAATGCTCCTTTCTTGTCCATGTTTGACACGAGGCTTCAATTCAGAATTGATTCTGCTGATTGTAACTCTAGGGGTTGATACACCCATGATAATTACTGGGCGTCATGAGCCCTATTTTCTTCTGAAGAATCTCAGCAGCCTCTTCCCCTCTGGACCTCTGGAGCCTTCCCACAAAAGTGGAAGCGCTATTGGCCAGGTGTCCCAATACTTTTGTCCATATAGTGTTGTCTGTTAGTGTTGTTAAAATTAACTAGTGCTGTGCCCGTTCAAACATGCCATTTCTGTTGAAAACCTGTAGCCCAATTGGACACCCGCAGGTATACCTGCTTTTAAAAATAGGATGATGGGGGGGGGGGAAAGCATCATTCTAGCTCAGCATTCAATAATGACTACTGAATATTATCTAATAATATATTAGCCTTTATTTTATGTGCAGTAAGTAGAAATTAGGCATGGCTGCATGTGACATTTTTACAGATCAAAATGACATAAGTTTAACAGCTGTTTTGAGTCAAGACTATGTTTATTGTGAAGCTTATTGAATAACTTCAACATCATTCCATTTTCGTGGAATGATGCATCATATGAAATTGGCAACAATGTGACAACAATCTCTTGAAGCCTATAAGTATGATCTAAGTGACATCAGTCTCTGTCTACCACTTGTTGTCTGTTAGCTGATCGAAATGAAGCCAAAAGCTGATCGAAATTAAATGAAGCCTGAAGCTTTGACGTAAGGCTCTATGTTTAGCCTATTGAATAACTTAATAATATACAAGAAGAACCATTTTGTAGAAAGATGTATCATCATATGAGATGAAACACTCTTCGGTAGCGTAAGTGACATGTTGCTTTGTCTGCTACTTGTCTAGCTGTGTGGTATTCTGAAACGTCACTATATTCGGGACCGTTAGCCTATCGCTCTTTTCAATTTGGGACCTTGCAGTCAAAGTCCAAAGTAGCCTGGGCTATTCAAAGTGTCAGTTTTTTTGCACATCATGTGTCCGTCATTTTGAACAGCCACTGCGTACCCGTGTTTGTTGTCATGTTGCAAAATCTGCGGAAACCAATTCATGCATGCAAAGTGCATACAGGTAGTCTTAATTGTTGAGGTCAGACATGATAATCATCCAAATATCGTGCATCTTGTGCTGTGCCCTGATTCAGTGCTGCCAAAACTCTGCGTACCCTCTCTGTCTCTGGCCTTGCGCTGTGCTGAGGCGGAGTGGCTACAGTAGAGCAGAGAAAGCCAACGTGTGCTTTTTTTACCAATATATTTACCGATATCTTTTGCATTACCAAACAATGTCAAACTTGGCACCGCACTTATTTGTGTTCCTTGCAAGACACCTGTCAAGTTTGAAATAAAAAGGTTCGAGAGATAAGTGAATAAGACACACACACGCACAGACTCACAGACGTTACTGACGTTACGTTAAATTTATAGGTAGATGTGTTAATCATTGTAATTGATAAATAAATAAAAAAATAACACTAAATACCTGTGGGCGACTGCCATTTAGCCTCATTCTCTGTCAGTGGCTATACTGAGCTCAGCCATGGACCATGGTATCATAAAGTAGACAACCTAACACATCCATTGGTATCACTCTTGACATGCTAACTAACAGTCCAAATCTAGCCAAAATTTTGGCAAGGGAAATATAGGATGGTCAAATTGGAATGTCATTATCCGTGATTTAAAAGTTTCATTATATTAATTAATTGTGATTAATCACAAAGAAATTGTGTGATTTCGTTTTTTTAGTTGTTTGAAATATCTGCCAACAGAGCCAATCACTTGACTCCTTTCCAGGCCATCTTGCTCATGCAGACCACAAATTGTGTAGGATAGCCCCAACTTTTACTTACTTGGCTTTCTTATAAATCTGGCCAATTTTAGAAAGTGCCACCTGTGCACATGTGCTATGTAGGTTGGAGCCTTTAATGTCAGATACATGACTCTGACACCTGAGGATGTCTACATATGTAAGCACAGCAGTAGGAATGCTGCCAAGCAGACTAAAAGATCATTTCTTTTGCAGCTCCATCCAATAATCCAGCATGCCCCAACATGTCAGTACTATTCTTTTCCACAACGTTGCACACATGAACAAGCTGATGAGCGTTCTAGAACACCCCTCTCATCTCCTCGATAGGCGTTTTTCCACTGAAAGAGTTCCTGTTCTTGAACTGTTCAGACTTCTTTGAACCTTGGGTGCTATCTAGTGAACCAGCCCGCAAGGGTGTGTCATCAACAATAGGTGTAGCATGCAAAACAAAAGTTAATGAGATGACCAGTTGTCCCATAAAAACGGCAGAAATTAGCTGTGTAAAATGCTAGTTAATATCTGCAGACTAGTGCTAATTGACTAGTTTTGTTTACTCATGGTAACAGCTGATAAGGAGGGGAAAAGCATGGTAAAAGCCTTTTCCCCATGGTAAAGTGACAACTATTTAAAAATCCAACTATTTTGTGGTTCCAGCTCCAAACCAAAGTGCCACGTTCTGAACTGTTTTTTCTTTGGTCAAAAAGCTCCAACCGGTTCAAATGTTGGTTCGCGAACGGGAATAGAGCCGGTTCTCTGTCTGTAGAAAAGACCTATATGACTGCTTATCCTAACTGCATGTGAGCATCTGACTGTGGTGTAGCATTGAATGGCCTCTGTCCACACTGAATCTGTTATATATTTGTTGCTGTTTTTGTCGCTAACGCTTGCTCACTCACATTGTATGCAGTTAGGATACATTGTGAGTAGTGGCAGGCTGTTCTCCCCTAACTGTTCAACTGAGTGACATAGAAGGTCATTAATACTCATGACTCATACAGTTAAACAGATTTTCTATCTTTTTTCCCTGTGTGTTCACACTGGGCAGTGTGGTTGTGACACTTAATTTCCCTCAGGATTAATTAAGTATAATTTATCTTTATTTGTATTTATCTTATGTTATTATATGGCTCTTCATAATGTTCCAGAATGCTCCATTCACTTGAATGGGCCTTCACAACGTTAACGGAGGTCTGATATTTCTCGATAACAGACTGCTGCTAAGTAGAACCGGCCGCTGTGAAGGAAAATGGGTTTTGTTCTTTTTATTCGCGTCTTTCATATTACTCCCCAAGTAGTCAGGTCACGTCAGGTCACTTCTTCAGGAACTTCATTCAAAAGTGAAAGCAGACGGTTGATCATCAGTGTTCTAAAGAATGGTTGATTCAAGTTTAGCGTGTGTTGTAAACTATTTGTTTCTCAGCAAAAGCCATGATGAAACCGTAACAAATAAATATATAGTCATATCATTGTAGAGTTTTTTTTATTATTATTTGGCAATGGCAAGTAGTCGTGTAATAAGCAGGATAATGTATAGAACACTGGACCTTATGGGGAAAACAAGTCCTTTCAGGGTGAAGCAAGACCCTACCGGGACTTATTTTGGAGTTCTATACATTAGTCCTTACTTATTATACCTGGCTGTGTGTGTTTTCTTTAGGTAGTGTTCTTAGCTGACCTGGGTCCCTTACTGATTCACTTCTTTTGAGGCATTTAGTTTTAGTTTAGTCCTGTGGAAGTGCCTGTTTCTTTTTGATTCTCCCTCTCTGCATGGGCATCACCTCTGCTTTTGCTCTGGCCATGGCCTTCTGTTGTGCTGCGCAGCGTGGTGATGTAGAGTGAGCTAGATGGCAGCTCTCGTTCTACAGTGCTTTACGTCTTGGGAGGGCGTCGCTGAGAGAAGAGTTGACGTACATTTCACACTGGCCAGAGTGAGATGGGAGATGAGTTGAATCTGTGAGATCTGTCAACTCATTCCTACATCTGTCTATACATTGCACGTCAGTCTGTCAGTGTGTGTGTTCGTGTGTTAACCGCATATCTGTCGAACCATTAATCCGTTCAAGGTGTCTTGCTAGTGCAGTTCCAAGTTTGATGTTGTTTGTATAAGTAGGCAAAAGATATTGTAAAATACATGGGTAAAAGAAGCACGCGTGCGCTGGCTTTCTCCACTCTTCTGTAGCCACTCCCCCTCTTGCACAGCACACTGCAGGACAGGAGGCCGAGAGGGCAAGCAGGGTTTTGGCAGCGCAGGATATTTGGATGATTATCATGTCTGATCTCCTTGTATGCGGTTAACGTGCATAAAATGTTTCCACAGATTTTGCAACAACACACTACAACACACCAGTATGCAGTGGCTATTCAAAATGATGCGCACTAAACTGACGCTTGGAATAGCCCAGACATGCTACTTTGGACTTTGAGTAAACAAACGACAATTCCGACTGCAAGGGCCCGAATTGAAACGAGCAGAGTTTTAAGAGCGTTTCAAAATGGGCCACATCCACAGATAACGAGTGGCAGACAGAGCAAGATGTCACTAGAGACTGTGTTTAAGTCCCATCGTTGCAAATTTCATATGATGCATCTTTCTACAAAATGATTTGTTATTCAGTAGGCTAAACATGTAGCCTTAAATAAGCTATATAATGGTACTTTTGATCAGCTACAGACAATGAGTAGCAGACAATGGGTGGTGTCACTTATAAGCTACCAGAGCTTGTTTTTGACTCTTTGCAACTCAAATAGCTGTTAGGCTAGTCTTGATCTGTAAGAAATGTCACATGCAGCCATGCCTACATTTTGCTCACTGCACATTTATTATAGGCTAACGCATTATAATATAATATTCAATGTTCATTATTGAATGCGCAGCTGGAATTATGTTTTTCTCGATCATCCTATTTTTAAAGTAGGCCTACCTGCGGGCATTTAATGGGCCAATGGGTTTTCTACAGGAATAGTGTTTCTACAGAGCTACAGAACGGGCACTGCACTGGTGTTGAATGGTCATTGACGCTGTTCATGGCAGGCCAGGTGGACTCTCAGTGCTGCCTGTGGCCCTTCTGCCCATGTCCTCCACTAGCACAGTGTCCTCATGGTTTACAGCAGGACTAGTTGGAGTAGTTGTTTGGGTGTATGTCAGCAAGGAGTGGTGTCCGATGGAGAGCGAGTATTCTTTGTTCCGTTTTCATAATCCTTAAAGTGTTCTGAAAAGCGTTGTGGTGATTGTGGTGTTGATCATGAATTGGCATGCAAACTTGTAAGCTGTGCAGTTTGGTGACATGATGGATGCTTAGAGCCACTTTCTCAGCACGCACAAATCGTGTTCAGACAAACTTCACTGTCTCTATATAAGAGGTGCTTCCATAGTTTGTGTTTCTGTGTTGTATTGAATGAATGCAAACTGTAACGTTCTGCTTCTCTGTTTTTCTCCCTCTCTTCCTCAGCCTGCTGATTTAAAGAAGAGAATAGAATCGCTCATCGACAGGGACTACATGGAACGAGACAAGGAGAATCCTAACCAGTACAACTACGTTGCTTAGGAAGTGAAAAGGGGGAAGGAGATAAGGAAAGTAGAGATGGAAAGAAAAGGTGGAAGGCAGTCAACTTCTCAGAACACTTGGTCTGAAACCCTTTGCTCCAGTTGATGTTACCATTAGCCCCGTTTAACAAAGCAGCCGACAGCTGAATGGATATTGCTCCACAGGGTTTTCTGGTGTGTGTGTGTTTGTTCCTGTGGACTGCATGCCCATTTAAAGAGAATATTGCTCATGCTCAGAGTGGGAATTGGACTTTCTGGGACAGGAAAAGGAAATTCATCAAGGTTGGATATCCCTTCTTTCCTACGGAGCGGACACGTTTATTTTTCAAACTCTGTTCTGTGTCCTTACGTTCATTGCATTCTGTTCTGAAGTCTTTTTTTTCCCTCTTTATCTCCACTGTGTATCCCATGCAAGTGTTGTCACCAACATATACTGTTATTCTCTGCTTAAGGAAAACGATGACTAATGAAATGAGACTCGTGTTTGTTCAGTGTTGTTTTAAAGACTAATCTAGAAACATTGACTATAGACTTTCATTTGACTGGGTCATATTTTGTTTGTGGCAAGTCTGTTGGAACTGCAGCAAAGTTGGCGAATTCTGAGTTGCACAGCTGTCCGTCTTAGTCTATGTACAAGCTTTTCATCAGTGTCAATCAGGCAATTGTTTAATTGTAGGGCACGGTGGAGCCAATAAAAGGAGGAGACGACAGTATGTGCCAAAAGAGAGAGCACTTGTTTTGTTATAGGATTGGTCGCTGCTATACACTTTTCCTTTTCTGCTTGTATGCATTTAGTTTTCCATTTTAAAAGTTGCCCTTCATATTTTCTTTATTTTTGTACATATTCATAGATACATACACTTTACACAAACACACACTCTCTCACACAGACACACACACCTACAGAAATAATAAAGTACTAAATTTGAAAGCTTTACATGTGCATCTCAGCTATACTAATGCTGGGGGTATTTAGAAATGCCGTGAAAAAAGCAGAGCAGAAAAAAGCTGTTGCTCTTCACTCTGGTTCCATGTGTATTTTTGTGTCTATCCATTCCCTCGACTATCAGTAGCGAGCCTTGTAACACAATACATTACTGGGTTTGCAGAGAGATCTGATCATGGTGTTTTTGAGAAATCATGCTTACAAGGACTGCTGGTCCATCTATAACCTACATATTCTGTCTTTTTACTCCTGATGAAAGTCACTCTATATGTTTCCTTGTAAATTTTTGTCAAAAAATCCCCTCTAATAATTACAGAATCTGGAGATGTTGCTCATACTGCTAAATGCTGTCATCACCCTCTCTTGGTGATATTTCTGATCACAATTTGTTTTGGTTTTTTTTAAGCTTCCCCTCCCTCTGTTCTGGTAAACCTCTTGAACAATGTTGCAGGCCTCTGCAAAGAAAACATATGTGGCACATAGTCTTGTTCGTTAGTCCAGAAAAGTGCCAAAATCTTTTGGGGAAAAAAAAAAAAAAAAGAATTCCATGCGACAGATCTAAGACCACACCACATGTCTAAAATGTCTAGAGGGGAAGATTCTGCTCCTTATATGTATTCAGAAATAAGATGATTTCTTTTGTTTTCACAAAAGTATGTCCTGTTGGTAAGTTTCAAAACCATTTGAGCATAGGTTTGACCTCCCTTTACCCACAACACAAATAAAAGTTTGGTTTGGACTCCCACTCCGGGTCTCTTCATGCCTCTTTAAAGTCCCTTGCAAACTGGCATGTTGGAAGCGTTGGAACTCTTGTATCAAAAGAGAACATTTGGTAAAAGGTTTCTATTACAGTCTATGTAAATAAGTGTTTCCTCTTTGAAACGTTCAAAGAGAACTCTTGCTGGTTGATTGAGTGTTTGGGTATGTTGTGTGTAACATTAAATAAAAAAACACTTGTTTAACAAGCTGTGAACTGTTGTGATTCACTTATATTAACTAATTTTTCTATATTAAATCTGTTTTTCTTGAAAGTTAAGAGATAATGTTTTGTCTGGAGCCTTGCCATGTGCCATTGTGATTCCATTGTGGGGAGGTATCATATGCCTTCACTTTGATTCATGTTTGAGACATACAACAATATTGAATAAAAAACCCAACTGGCTAGTTATTGGTAATAACTTTATTGTAATCTAATTAAAAAGGGGCAGTGAATGAGAAAATGGATGGAGACATCTTGGAGGCCAGACACAGCAAAATAAGAAATCAGACACATTTTATGTTTAAATACTTGTACAAAAGCAAATACCTAAATTGAGTGGTATGAAGAAAAGAATATGTTTGGTAAGGCAAGAAGACATTCAGGAAGTGTTCCGAATTAATCTAGGGTTTACAGGTGTGTGTACAGGTGTTCTTAAAGTAGTCTACAATGAGCAAGAGCAGGTGGGCGTTAGGACTTATGATGGATTCTGTTGGTATAAGAACTAAAAAGGCTGATTCACTTCAGGTGAGTAATTGCAAAATTCGAAACAAATATCTCATTGTTCTAACTGCAAGGTTTTGTTTACTTAACATCATTTTCAAAACCGCTTGAACATTTCCTAAATGACCATGAGGGATGCATGAAGGTGGCATGGTTCTGCACAATTACACTACTTAATGCTATTGCAGAGGATATTGCGTGAACTATTTGGATAGCATAGCCCAGGGATTTGGCGTTGTAGGAAACACTGCTCCCATCTTAGGAGTTAACACTCTCCATGTGCAAAGCATCCTCAGCAGTGCAAAGTCTCTTTGGCGAACAGTGGTGGAAGACATTACAAGCTGGATCACCTGTCCTTGAAGCTGCTCAACACTAACACTCCATACAATTTCAGATAAGATTAAGAGGCAAGAGTGTCGTATGGGAGGTAGACTGAGTATGTCAGCACCTTTCTGCTTCAAGGCTGTCTTTACAAATCAGAGCAGCTGCATGGCTTTCACTTGCATCACCAGAGAGTTGTACACCACAATGGGAACCCACAAAATCGTGGATCGAATCCAGATAGCAAAAAAAGTGCCTTCATAGTTCCTGAACGACAATTTATCCAATTACTGTTTTGTAAACATTGCTCGCTACTGTTGGACTGCTGCACTGGTAAGCCCAGAGCCTGTGAACCCCCTATCTCATTACAGAGCCTCACTCCACACCACGTTTTTGTGACAAAAATGTGACTCAACTCGGCTGCCAATAGAATAGCAAAAGACCATGGCAATATGGACAGTTTGCATTCTCCTGGAAACCAATTGCTTAGATGTCAAAGAGTATATCGGAGCCAGTATACATGTCGACTGAAATTAGATTAGATGCATAATTAGATTCAGCATTTATAATAATCACATTGCTCCATCCAAGTTGATATACAAAAGTCTTCACCTTCAAGGGATAACAGCTGCTTAACAAAGCCACCGCCAAAGTACACTCTCACTTCCTCACTCCAGTTGGCCAATTGGTATTGTTGCGATGACCATTTGCAGTGGATGCCTTTAGAGGACAACTCACACCAGCAGTCAGTTTTTTTGCATAAAATGTACATTGAAATAACTAAAGCTTTCCAAACTGTGTCTCAGAAACTCAAAAACAAACCAGAGAATACAAAGTCAAACGGGAGACTGTGCGGTGAGCGCAGTGCGGCGGCGGTGGCGGCCCGCCTGCGGACACTAGCACTCGGCGTCGTCGGCGGAGGCGGCGGCCGCACTCCCGTTGGCTGCGGCGTGGCCGTCGGGGCCGGGGGCGGGGGAGGCCAGCGTGGCGTGCGTGTCCTCTCCCGAGGCGGGGTGGCCGATCCCGTTGGCCTGCACGCTCTCGGCCTGCTTCTCACATCTCCCAGCGCTGGAACGACACCACAGACAGGATCAGAAGACTCACCCTGGACCACTGGCTGCCTAATTACAGTGCGCTCACACCCTGCACAGTGCACACACATACTCATGCACAGGACCACAGCTCAGGTTCATGTGCCTTTTCTGATGATCAGGTGCTTGTGGAACAGTCTTGATCTGACTTGTCTGTTTGAGAAGAAGTCGCAGGGCTTACCGTACACACTTGGCCTTGTAGCCTGCGTTTGAGGGCCCTTTCTCAGACATGGATCGGCGGACTCCCCCTGCCAGTTTGAGTCCCTTGAGCTCGGTGCCGATATCCGAGCTGCGTCTGGCCGCAGCCGCGCCACGAGTGGACTCCGGGCCCGCGGCCGACTCGCCCGGCTCCCCGCTCAGCTGAGGGCTGCTGCCTGCTGCCTCTGGCTCTGGGCCTGCGTCGGAGCTGTGGCCTCCATTCATGCAGCTGGACGAGGACCCTTTCTCCAGGCCGTCTCTTTCATCTGCAGGAGGAGACACCAGAACACTTAGAACACTTAGACACTTCTTTTCTGAAGAGAATACTCCAAGTAGTCACTTTCCAAAAATCATTTTCAGGGTACAATGGGGGGTGTGATTGTTTTACGAGAGCGTCTTTTTTCTTCATTTTGCCTTTTTTGTTGATGTCCTCTCTATGTGCTTATTTCACACTTCTATTCAGCTGTCACTGTGGAAAATGTGTCCATCAAAAGAGAGAATAAATGGAACCTTTCTATAGTAAGAGCTTTGTGTAAGCTTTAGCACACCACTGGGGCAATGGCAAAGTTACATAAGGACTGAGCTTGTGTCGCCCCCTACTGGATCATATAGTGACACTGACAATGTGGGGGGGGGGGGGGGGGGGGGAACCCATTCCAACTCCCAAGTGCATGCAGCAAAAACATCTATCACTGGAAGGATTTACACACAAATAGAATACACAAAAATAAAAAACAGTGCTTCTGAGGTGCAGACACAACAATTGAATGGAAATATGTCATCAGTTGCACTTCAGAGCTTGCATCTGCACCTCATGACCACAGGTTGTCACTGTAGGAATCATTGCACATGAACTAAAACCCCACATAACACACACAAGTATGCACACAACAGACCCCATCCTGAGCAAGAGAGAGAGCAGAATGGACGCTCTTTTCATGCCTGTGTCTACTCATACTGATTACACTAACATGGAGCGCCTCCATGTGGACAGCAGCTGTACCTGCAGGGTCACAGGCTTGCTTGCGTCTCCTCCTCAGGATCACCTCCAGCTCGCTGTCCTTCTTAGCGCTCACCTGCACCGGCTCCTGGAACCCTCGACTGGGGCTCTTCTTCACCGTCTCCTAACACACAGGCACGGACACATCACATTTAGAAGAGTCGCAGAGTGCGTGTGTTGGAGTGTGTCAGTAGTTCATGTATATAGTGAAGCTGAGAGAAGAATTGTAATCAGGTACCAGGATTCCTTTCAGCTCCTCCATGGCGCTCTCCTGTGGCTTCTCCTCCACTGCAGGTGCTGGCTGAAATGAAATGGTTAAAACACTGTGAGGAATATGCTACAATAGGTTGATCCATTATCTGAAACAAAAGTCAGTGTAATGTGGGCTACTTTGGTTTTCATGATCTCATTGAATCAACCAGACTAAATGTACTCAAATCAGAATGTGCAGCTGGTTACATTTAAAAAAAGCACCAGGCACAACGTCATATTATTGATTTAGCAGGGGTAACTGGCTAGCAGCCCAGTCAATCACTGCCTGGTCTGATTGACTCTTGTTTTTGGGTCTGAAAATAGAATTTGCCTGGAAGAAAATCCTGATGCCATAAAGAAAGGCAGAAAATGGACAAAGTCCTGCTGTAATCATGTTACTACAGCACGACACTATTCTCTCTGTTGTGTTCTGTTCTATATCCTCTGTTCTGTTAATGGTCACCATCAACAAGGCATACTCAAGCCATGATTAAGTTAGCTGCCATTCCATTGAGTTGAGACCACAGCGAATCAATGAATTCATTAAATCACCTTCACTCCAAATCTCTTCAATGATGAAGTCAGTAGAGAGAAAGGAAACAGAAACATGTTGATTAGATGGACACTGCAACTACATGACAACTGACAAATGAGTAGCTGAGAAAGCACTTATTGGATGGCAGACAAAATGGCCAGAATGGGCGTGAAGACTGGTAGACTAGAGGCGCTTCAGACGGCTCCTGTTTGGGTGCCTCACCTTTGTGTCCGGTCCTTTCACTGGCCTGAGCACCACGCCATGTTTGATCCTCTCCATCATCTCATTCACCGCCTTCACTTTCACATCATCCGCACCCGCGTCCGCTACAGGGAGGAACACACACACACACACACACACACACACACACACACACACACACAGACACACACACACACACACACACACACGTACACACACACACACACACACACACACACGCACACACATGAATGGATATCCGCAGACAGACAGACTCGGTAACAGCAGGTCCACAGATGAAACATGGCTGATGATTTGCACAGCCAAGAAAGGCCTCAGCAGACGGCCCATGGCAGACCCACACTCACCAGGCGCTGGCTCTGTCTTCAGGGAGCCCTTCCCACCCTTGGAGGACTTCCTCATGATGGCAATGAGTGAGCTGTCAAATAAAGATGGCAAATGGAAATGAGCAATGACATCATTCTGACTTCACGTGCATTAAGATATGTCCATCTGAAAATGAATCATGACCATTACTAGTGGGGCAGGAGTATATAGCACATAGAGGGGTCTGTGTTAGGGGCAAATAAAAGGATGTGCTAGAATTGTCCAGGGAAACACAACAAGCATAACATGTCCTCTAGAGATGTCAAAATGTTGGTCAGACAGAGTGGCTTTTGCAAGTAGAGCATCACCTGAGGGGGTTGCAGCGAGAGGGGGGAGGAGGCGGAGGAGGAGGAGGTGGGGGAGGAGGAGGTGGAGGGGGCTGAGGAGGAGGAGCGGGGGGAGGAGCCGTCCCAGGAGACGGTGCTGCAGCTTCAGCCGCCTCCACTGGATCCGCGGGGCCTTTCTGAGCCTCCAGCAGCTCACACACTGAGGAGGGAGGAGCAGAGAGGTGCCCTCATTCATTACACTCACCCTGGACCAACACGGCTAACAGTGGCCTTAAAGGCACCACACGCAGCTTTTCTTATCAAAGACAAGAGCTGCTTATAGGCAATAAACTAAATACAGGGCTTACAAATTCTGTGCATTTCACCATTATTTTTTCAGGCCTTTCATTGCACTGTAAAATGTATGAATACATCATTTAAATCACTGACAGATAAACAGCACATTCAGAATGTGAATAAAAACACAGGTATAACTGACACCAAAGACTACATACATCGATACCTTTAATGCCATAATACAATGCACTTAATCAAAATGTTTACATATGCCAGAAGCCCAATGAAATCACAAATACGATTTGAACATCACTTTATCTTCACGTTCTATAGGGTTGCATTAGACATGTGTGTGTGTTACCTCGGCTCTCTAGAGTGACTCTCTTCTTCTCTTCCTCCAGTAGTCGCACCTCGGTCTCCTTCTTCTCCTCCTCCAGCAGATCCAGCTGCTTCTGCATCTGGCCCAGTTGCTTGTGGAGGGCGCACTCCTCAAACTCTGCCTCGAGAGCCTTCACCTGGGGAAAGGCACCACACCACACCACACTCAGTCTCTGAGCCACAGCAACACATCAGCCATCTGCGTGACATTACGGTCTACCTTCAGATCCCACCAAACATGTCCTGTGATCCACACGGCTGGAACAATTCACAGGCAGGAGAATCGAGCGCTTCAGAGAGTGCCACCGCTCTGCTGGCCTGTGTAGGTTGCTAGTAGTAAACAGCAATCTCCCAGTAATCGCTATTGATTGACATGCTGTGAATTTGGCATCCAGCTGCACTCCCCTGTGTTGAGGGCACACGCATCAGGCTCTTTCTGCACTGTCTGCTGGATGTGTATGGCGTAGGGATGCGGCTAGCAGTGTTCCAGAATGCAGATCACAGTCAGCACTTTGGCTCTGTGGCACTGATTGTACAGCACATGGGCATCTGTTTGTGCTCACTGGTAAACAGCCGTTTGCAGCAGATGGAGTGGCCACAGAGAGCATCTGAGTATTGTGTGACGAGAATATAACAGCCCATATTGATCCTGATAGGCAACACAGTGCTACTAGGGGGAAAACAGCAAGCAAATGTCAGAGACAAAGAGGATAGTGCACATATACTTGTAGTTTTGTTTTGCGTGAAACTATTGTGAAATCTCAAAAAACCAAATAAGTCATACTGCCTCATCCCTAAGTGAAAGTACTATTACAATATTACACTAATTATAACATTATAATTTATAAATAACAAACTGCAATTAGCATATTTGTTGATGACCCAAAATGTGCAACAAAAAGTCTGCTTTGGAACAGTATAAGGTTTAAAAAGCTGTGGGTAGCTTAGGCCTGATGTCATCTGTATCAACTTAAGTCACCCTCATAACAATGACAAAGTTCATTTTCATCAATGAATCTCTTCTCTATCATGACAGCTGGTAAACTCCAAAGGAGTCTGTTTGATGTAGTGGTGCTGCAGTTGCCTTCATCTGAGTTATGGCTGCTGTGATAACTGCCTCCATCCCATTCCATCGTCTTATCATATCCTGTGGCATCATCTCTAGTGAGAAGAGGAGTGCTGATGCTGCAGATTCAGCACAGTTTCCCAGCAGGACTTGCTGGTATAAGGGATTTGTGTTTTTCACCAGCATGCCAGTCTCACTGAGCTCAGAGACCTCAACGTGTCAAATGTTGAGACTGTGGTGGATCACGGGTCGTCTGTCAGACAGGCTTGATCAGTCTCGAGGCGGACAGAAAAGCAGGGCTTAAATGTTTAACTCTGCCCTCTATGCACTACGGTGGAAATGACAGAGGGCCATTTCCCTCAGTCGAGTGTTAAGCGAGGATGGAGCCTGCTTACCTTCTGCTGGTGCTGCACTCTCTCCTGCTCCAGAGTCTTGGTGAGGTTGGCCACGTCCTCCAGGGCCTTGAGGAGCTGCAGGCTGGGCTCCGACTGCTGCATCAGGATCATGCTCTGGCGGTTCGCCTCCTTCTGCTTCACCAGCATCTGGAGACATCCATGGAGCCAAGAGTCAGCACACCTCACCCAGGTCCTCTAGTAGTCCTAGTCTGGCCTATTGCTCTGATTTCAGCGGTAGCAGATTGTGAAGACTAGGGATATCTGGTGTTACCTCGTGTGCATAGGTCTCAGCTTTCTGTCGCAGACTCTCCTCCAGATCCAGCTGCTCCTTCAGGCCCTCATACTCATGAGCTGCCATCATGGACACTGTACAAAATCACACACACACACACACACACACACACACACACACACACACACACACACACACACACACACACACACACACACACACACACACACACACACACACACACACACACACACACACACACACACACACACACACACACACACACACACACACACACACACACACACACACACACACACACACACCAGGATATAAATATGATTCCAGCTACGTCAGCAAATGTTTGCATTTGGGAATTGAGACTAGAGTTCGCCAGCACTTTTAGGAAAAAACACTATTGAAAGGTCCATCAAATAATCAATTATCCAAAGTCATTCGTTCCCAAGATGGAGATGTACATTTCTTCAGCATACTTCCATCATTACATAAACAGTAACGATATATAGTTACCAGACATAATGAGTTTCCGACAACATTGGTCTTAATGGTCTTGCTCTTATTTCAAAAACAAAATATAGGTTTCCTGTTTACCTTAACATTATAAAAGATTTAAGCTGATAAAGAAAACAAGAAATGCAAAATAAGAATAAGTGAAATCTTAGGTCAGTCTGAAGTTGTGCACGCCAGTTAGAGGGTAGAGAGACTGGCGCCACCATGGAAATGATTGAAGATGTTTAGGGACAAGACAGGTGAACAGAAAATCAAAGCAGCTTGTCCAGCGCTAGCCTATTGGTTTGACTAAAACGCAAAACAGGAGGGTCTAACTCCGTTAGTCCAAAAGGTCATCAGGGTCCATGAATGCTTTTCTCCTCTCAGGGTAATCCATTATGCACCCGGGCACCAGAGAAAACAACACTACACCAACTTCTTTTTAACTTTTCTACCCACACACACACACACACACACACACACACACACACACACACACACACACACACTCACACACTCACACACACACACACACACACAGTATCAGGGTGCATGCCACTGTGTGCACTGAGCGAGCTATATCTTGGTTTAATAATCTTCCCATAATTATAACTCAAGCCAATAAAATATGTTTACAGTAAAATGTTTACAGTGATCAGTGTGTGGGTGTGGGTTTGGGATGGGGGAAGGGGGCTGCGAGTAAGTGATGTGAGTGTCTCTACAGGATGGGAGTATGGACATTTCCTGCAGCTAATGTGGTTAGGGGCATGTTTAAGTGCTCTGGGCATCTGTGGGCTGGAAGAACAGATGTGTCCAGTCCTAACACAGGAGTTAGCAGATGTACACAAACCCATCCTCTCCTTTACCCTGCCGTGGAAGAGTGTTAGTGACATGATAGCATCCACACTTTATTCAAAAGGATGAAGTGCATCTGCTTACCTCTGTTAAACCTCTTAATGGTCTTGTTTTGCTGTTCAATTGTTTTGTACAGTTCCTTCATCTCTGCTTGCTCCTTTTCAGTCTATTAAACAATACGTTTAGATGTTACACAGTGTGACGCATAAAACATGCACATCCTCCAGCAAGTAAAACTTACTCTGTATTTACAGTTGATAAATAAACACAACCTATTTATGTTAGCAGTATTCAACTTGAGATCAGTCCTGGGTATCTATCTGCGGTAGTGGCGGTCAGTAGTCAAAACCACCCTCAGTAATGATTTAATGTAATGATTTAATGATCTAATGCTGCCATTTGGACTCTGAGGAGGCCACAGAAGTTTTGATGAGTCGGTATTTGGATGAGTCGATGAGTGGGGTTTTGTTTCCACTAAGTAAAGAGCGCATGTCTACTCAGTGCTCCAGTCTGTCTGTGTGGCCGGTCACCTGTGTGCTGAGCTCCTCGATCTGCTTCTGGTGCTCCTGGAGCTGACAGGCCAGCTGTTTCTTCTCCTCCAGAAGGCTGCTCACGGTCACCTGGAGATCTGCAGCAGGGCGGGACAGTCACTGAGCTAATCTGACCACTGTTTGTCTGATGAAACAGAATACAATCTAATCCCTAAATATGGCACATGAACAAAAACAACAGCAGCATTTGAGGAATAATATAACAGACACAGACACCATCAAATGCTTTAAACTGTTTTGAAATATCAAATACCACTAATCTGGCTGTTGTGTAAAGAGGGTAATCTTAAATAGCAGTGTATCATATGAGTGCATCCAGTGTCCAACAGATTGTAGGGATCACATAAATGAAAAGATAAACATGGACATGAGAACATGTAATCCTTCAAATGGAGATCTACTACCAAAGCACTGGAATGGCTGATAAACGTCGGTCCATACAGAAAACACAACTAAGATGGCTCCTTCAGAAACTCAATCCATTACTTGTTTATATCTGCACTCCACTATTAACACTGACAGCCCTGCAGTGTGAATGGCCTGTGTGTGCTGACCTTTGACCTGCTGTTGATACTGGGTGTAGGGGTCAGGGCTGGGCTCCTGAGGGTCCGGTTCTTCCTCCAGGGAGATGCAGTCGGAGATACTGGGCAGCAGCTCATCCAGACAGGGCCGAGACGACAGACTCAGGTACTTCAGTTTCCTGTTCTCACAGTTCAGCTACACACACAGAAACCATCAAGTGGCGGGTCAGCTACAGTGGTCCAAATGAGTATTCTTACAGAATCTCTTTTAACGTTGCTACACACGAGATGTGAAACATGTATACGCAGTAAGGTTCTGTTACCTTCGTAGCGAGGGCTTCTGCATTCTCTCTGCAAGATTTCTCTATCTCCAGCTGAGTCTGCAAAACGCTCACCTCCTCAATCACCATCTGGGAAACTAGGGCAAACAAAAGGCTTTAACAAACAACCAGCATCACATAATAGACTGAACAAACAAACATGCACTGCTAGAGCAAGACAATTTCCGACTATCACAAGAAAGCTTCAAAGAAAGATTCTCAAGTATATCACTGGACAAGGTCAAATGCCACCTTGCTCGTACAACGTCGTCTGGGTAAAGTGTGACAGAAAGGGATAGATTTAGCTTTGCACACAGTTTAGTTCAGGGGTCAGGAAATGTCTTAAAATATGGGATCATACGGAATAGAATTAGTCTAATCATTCAGCCTTCTCATTTAAATCATTTGACATAAAACACTGCATGTCATCACAGACATAGAAACTGAATGACTTGGTCCAATAAACACAATGCAGATAATCCTTTGTCAAAAGTAACACTGCAGATCCATTATCATCTTAGTATCACAATTATCAGAGGGAACTGAGCCATAGGACTGTGTCCATTCACACAAAACACATCTGCAGCAGAATCAGACTGCTCAGGGGCTACTCACCAGTGTCTCAATAAGAACTAAAAAGACTGTGAAGCCTGCTGCATTTCAGAGCTATTGTACAGTGGCTGTACATTAGTGGACACTGTTTTTGCCAGTCTATGCAGAAATGGTATTATATGAGATCAGGGGTAAACGTCTGTTATAATGTTCTTTTATTCAAAACTGGATGGATCATTTTGATGGAAATGACAATATGCGCTTTCATGTTCTGCAGCACACATCCTGACACTGGGGGTAACTCAAGCCTCCAAAGCTGCCCCTCTGTGGGGTATCTGGTGTCACACTCATGTCAGGCTTGAAGTGTTAAGTCAGCAGCAGACCTCTGTTACTCTCCAGGCATCCTGCCCCCCACCACTGCAGTACCCTCATCTTTAACCTCCACCCAGTGCCATCCCACCACACAGCCACCCCAAACACACCAGCTCATCCCACACCCTTCACATGACATTGAGCCATAGCACTCCAGCCTTTCACTGTAAACATAAAGTGCATCAGCAATACAGTAAATAATTTCATTTCCTTGGAGAGGTCAGGGGCACTCTGCCAGACGCATGTTTTCTGCAGGTGTAGTTGACATGGCAGTAAATGAGTCATTTGTGAATGGGCTTGTAGCAGCCAGGGAGGAGCGGCAGGGTCTGCGCTGTGCTCTTCCGTACAAAGCAGCTGGTGAATTATTCATGGGGGCTGCCTTGCTCTGCTAGTAGCTAGTCTGGAATTGGGAATCAGGCACGTAGCACGCTGACATGCTCACTATTCCCCCCAAACTGTTTAAATCTCTTTGGGGTTGTTGTTTTCCTTTCATGTGGCACACCCAGAAGAGTGCAGCCTGCAGCACACAACACATCTCCACAGCACTAGCACTGGGGGATCTGCAGAACAGAATAATATAGCAATAAAGGTTTTTTTAAATACAAATAAAATAAAATAAATAAATAACTGATAAATTACAGTATAATTACAATAGAAATATTAATTGATTCTCTAATATTGTAAGATGATGAATCCATTCATATATTAAATATATAACTATATATTATAAATTAGGCATACAGCCTATTTACAGCTTGTAGATATAAAGACTATATCTGGAACAACATTTCATGTCAACTTTCTGTCCTGCAAGAAATTACAATCTCATTAACTAACATTTTCTTGTTTTAAATCAAGAAACTTGACTGAAGGGCTAGAGACTATACTGTTACAGCAGCAGAATGCTGTGCCGGTTGCATGGTTGTGTCTTCAGCAGTAAGCTACAACAGGGTAGCATCCCCTGCAAAGATGATCAAAACAACACTGTTCTCTCCCTGTCATCCATCATTTGCCTCTTGTTGTGTTTGGAGGACAAAGACCATATTCTTCCTATGCGGCAACATCATCTGGCTGTTTTTCCCAAGAAAACATAAGACAGCACAGCTCCATGCGTGCTATGGCTGTATTTCTCACCTGGGTACAAAGCTGTGCTAAGGGCAAACATCTGTGCTCCAAATAAACATGTGCCAGCTCGAGCCTTTTGTTCTCAAAAGTGATCTACTGGTAGCAATCTCAAATCACACTCCTTTCACTGGCCCATCAACCCTTTGTGTCCAGTCAGCGCCTCTGATGAATGACTGCTCGGTTTAACAAAGCATGGTGGATCATTCACAATTCCACCGTCTGTGACTCAAGAGTGGCCTGCACTAAACATGTGGCTCATTTCCATACAGCCGCCGCAGCGTGGAGAGAGGCCTCAGCCGCGTGTGGAGCAGAGGGGGGAGCGCTGCACTGCGCTGCAGATCTGTCCTGGTGGAGCAGCCCTGACTCACGGGCTCTGTTCATCTCCCTCTCTCATGACAGACTGCTAACGCATAGCTCTGGGGCCGTCTTGTGTGGAGATTCTAGGTCACTAACTACTCGGTGCTTAATGCTGCATAAGGAAAATATGGCCTCAGAAAACCTGCAGCGGAGGCACAGAAACACATAAAGGCATGGCACTGTGGAAATGAGAAAGCATTCCATTAGCCATGTGTGTGCTGTTTTGTACAAATTAAGATTGCTTTTAGAAAAAATAAATGTGTGCGTATGTGCATATGGCTATCACAAAGATGTATAAAAGACAAATATGCTACATATTGAAGATATATACATTGATAATAGATAGCTGTGACTTTTTGCAATCATTATTTCACAGTGGCAGCCAGATTATTGATGCGTGTGTGTTAATGAACTAGCACAGATTCAGCACTATTATGTGCACTGGAGCCTCTTCAGAGCCATGAGGTGGGAAACAGCTGCTGTAGCAGACACACACGGTGCCTCCCAGATACTCAACGGCAGTTTCCCCAAAGCAGCCAATCATCAAATAGCATTCCAACCAATCAGGAGCCACCAGCACTAGGGCATTGTCCTGTAAGTCAGCAAGTAGGCCAATAAACACGCACATTTGCAGCGTCATGTTAGACACAGCACAGAAAAATGGGAAAAACTGTCAGTTGTCTAAAAATATTTTTAAAATAAATTCATTAGAAATGCATGAAGTGCAGTTGCTGATGATGTTTAATCATCAAATGTTATAATAACATATGCTTTCTGTCATCACTAAATTGAATGTGAGGCAGGAAGGCATGATAGCTTGGGAACAGTCTGCTCATGAAATATACAGCAGCAGGTAAAAGGCCTACTGCATGAACTACAATAGGGCTGTAATGTGGGCAGAGGCATCCACTCATTTTCTACTGATTAATGATTTATCACAGGACATTTGAATAATTCAGTGAAATAACATGACAGGGATGAGTATAGAATTAGTTGTGCTCTCATGTCCTCCCTGGGGGGTGGCTCAGCATTATGGATGACTCCAGTGGACATTAAAAAAGCCCCTCAGTTGTCCGGTTCAGAGGGAGGTCCCCTGGACACCTGTTTCTTAGACAATGGTCATGCACGACGCAATACACTACTGTAGTCGTAATATGAGGTGTCCTACTGCCTATTCAGGCATCATGGCATAGTTTTGCCTGAGACCATCATATTTAACTTACAAGACCTCAAACCTCAAAAGACAACACTAAGTAATAGGGAGCATCAGCATTCTTAGGGCTACAAGAGCAATGCACTGCTGTTACTTTCAAACACTATTTTCAATTACCTTGCAAAGAGAGTGATGAAGCAAACAAACAAACATCTGCTGCAATAATTCAAGCAAGTAACTTTAGCACAAAATCATTTGTGCTAAAATAAACATAAATCTAAACATAATGTCTTAACAAAACAAAGCAAAACAAAAGCAGTGAAGCATCTCTCTAAACCGTGTGATATAAATCGATGTAGGACTGTTTGGACTGTTTGTACTGCTGTTATCCTCACAAATCCTCAGACTGTTATCCTAAGCCACTGGACAAAGCCCATTAAAAGAAACATTATTAAATCGGAAAAGGTTCTAAACTACACTGAGACTTAAAAAAACATGCATGCGAGTAGAAAGTATTGTGCTAGGACATAAAGAAAATTGTAAATGTATTTTGGAAGAGGCCACCTAAACGCGTCTTCTTACCTAAGAGCAGTCTTCAGACAGACTTCCAGCAGCCAGTGTGTTAGCAGATCAATTGTTAATGGTGGCTGTATTTCATTACATGTCACCAGGTACGTAAGGTCACCAAAACACAAATGCATTACATGGGCTGGGTTTGAGTAGTCATGGAAACTGGGATAACCCCTTGAATGTGGGTGTGGATGGCCATTCAGAGGCCAGCTTCCAGACACTGTCATTATGGGATGGGTGTGTGGGAGGAGGTGTCACAAGGTAAGCAGGGAGGGCAAGTGTTGGGCTGAGGTAACAACATGTCTAATGAAATCGACTCCCTCTCTATTTCCGCCAGTGAATAAAGGAATGATGCCAACATGACCCTCTTTTGATGTCTTACTATTCTGAGAAAGAAAGTGCTGTAGAAAACCATTGAATTTGACACACTATACACAAACACTTCAAAACACTGTGGTTGACAGAAGATATACCTGGAATACAATGCATCTCATTGCATAAGGGTATTAAACTCACCTCGCTTGATGTGTTTCAACTGTCTTTCTGCTTCATCTCTTTCTTCTGTCAATCGTGAACACTTAAGAGAAAACAGAAGAAATCCATCCTATTAGGTTTCAACCCAAGTGTATGCATATTCTGATTATAAATCTAAATGATCCTACCAAAGAGTGAAGTAAGCCTATAATAGCCTACAAGTAAAATACTTGGGTGACAACTTGTTTACAAAATAAATGCAGGAGCTTAAATAAAAGTACATGTTCTGTGTATAATCATATGATTTGAACTAAGCTGATACAGCATATAGCCTACTCCTTTGAAATGGTTTGATGAGGTAGATGTTTCCACATGGTTGGCTCTTAACCATAATTAGGAGTAAAGGCAAAGCTACCTATACTGAAGGCATAATACATGTCCTGACTTTGGAAAATATATCTCCCTGAACTCTCTGTTTGTTAGGGCTTCATTACAGCAAGAGACGTTCCTGTCCATTCAGATTCTTGTCAGGTAAGAAATGATATCCTGGCAGCGGAGACAAGTTTAGCTCTACCTTGGTGCATGTAAGGCATCATTATGAGCACAGACTACAGTTTCTGATTTGACCACCTTGACACCGTTAACCCAGCTGCCTCAAACAGCTATAGGGGAAACATGCCATTTGAGTAGGATGCACATGGCCAAGCTCTGCCCCACTGCTACTACCCAGCCAAAAACAGTAATCTCTTTAATCTAGACCCCCCACCCTGAACTACTTCAATCCTCTTGCACATTCATCTCAAAGATGCGCAAACACTTTCCCACCCAATCATTTCATACAACGCAGGGAAAGTGAATTTCTTAATACATAATATTAGGCTTCACAAATGCCATCTCAATAATTTTCATATTGAAGGATCATTCTTACTACATATAGCCTATTTGTGTGTCTAGTGTAGCCTATACCAAGGAACTGATCAAAGAATGACACGTCATTTAAAAGGATTGAATATGATCAGAAAATGGCAATAAAATAACTCCTCCATATCAATGGCAAATTTATGGGAGGGGTCTTCCTAGTTATTCCTAAATGGAAAACCTCGAATAGCGGATCTGCCTGGTGTCAAAGGAGATAGGAGTGTCAAGTCAATCCAAGGAAAATCACAATGCCGGCTTTTTCGTCCATGTCTCAAAAACGATAGCACCAAGAACCTTGACCATACGACATTAAATCCACGTGAAACAGATAACAAAATAAGCACGGCCACCAGCAGAGAGGGATTTAACAAAAGAATCACTAACCTCCGTTTTCACTTTCTGAACCACCACCTCGCCGTCTCCACAGCCCTCCATCTCTACCACCGACGAAGATGAACAAGGAAGCATCACCCAACCAAACACACAATAGCTATGGCCCGTTATAAAAACGGAGCATGTGATGAATGAGGGTAGCCTATGTATTTTTTAAACAATAAATATTATTGCTTGCTAATACTTAATTTATATCTTATTTAGTCATTATTTCTATTTCTGTCAAATGAAGCTACCGGCCCGAGCACATACGTCTTGCATCCAAGAACCTAGGTTGACAGCGCAAACCCTGATCAGACGGAGCTGCCCGCCCCTCCTCCCCATCTCCTATCCCCATCCACTGCACACACGCAACCGCTAGTGGAAGGCTACTGGCTGATGTACTTGGAGTTGCGTCCCAATTCTGAGCGGTAGCCAAAACGCTGATGAATGCGCAAACCCCGCCCATTTTCGCAGATTTGGGGGATTAAGTCATCTATCATCTGCCCCATTGAAACCATTGCAGGGCATGGAAGTAGACACATATATTCTTCAAATTATACAAATAGGTCCAAATTAACACTGCACTTAAGTACCAAAAACATCAAGTTTATAAATGTGCTTTTTTGAAGTAGGCTAGGCATAAGCCATCTCATTTAGGCCTATTATGTGAGAGAACCACTGAACAACTGAGCAACATAGCAGAAATACTACTTTTTCAGCAAGTTGTGTTACCAAGAAAAAGCCAAAACAAGCTCAGGGATGGTGGTAGCAGGTGATGCGCTGGGTGTGAACGGGATGTAAGAAGAGGCTAATAGAATAGACAGCTGCTTTCAAATGTATAAGAGAAGGCTTATAGCAAGTACAGACCTTATCCCAACTGTCTCAGAATCACATGCAGCATCAACATGGAATTGGGAACAAATGTCCCACAGTATATCACTCCTAGAGAGAAATGCCCCACAGTATATGACTCCTAGAGACAAATCAGAGAATTATTTCAAAGTGATATCGGATTATTCTGCAATGAGGAGTGTGTTCCTTCCCATGCCCTTGTTATCAAACAAAACAACAAATCTGGAAATGTTGAACAATTTATTATAAAAAATACAATATCAAAAATCTTTGTACACATTTTCTTTGTACACATGTTCCCCCATTTCATGATAGGACCAAGAACATGAAATGACTAGCTTTGTACAACCAGTACACATGATACCCCTATAGTAGTTATGCAGCTCTAGACACATTCTTAAATAAAGTTTATACAAAAAACACACATCATGAAAACAACAGACATCTTATTCTCATGTGAGTTGGCCATTGAAGGCGCAGTCCAGTCAAATCTCAACCATTGCAGATGTCTTCAACACTGTTCTTGTCTCCAGACAAAAGAGGACTTCATCAGTATACACTTGACCTTAAACATAAAAAGAAAAGGAGAAATCCAATAGCATGAGCTAATGTGGGCCAAACTGTACTATTCTGTGTACCACATAGATTGCACTTATTCAAATAAACTTTATCAATCCATCACATCATCAAAAAGATCACATGAACATAATGATCGGTCAAAAGATATTTGAATTTCAAATCAGAGGTATGGATCACAACACAACTTACCAAGAGAAAGTTGAGATACACATTATCCCGAGAATCAGTTCAACGCCATAGAAGCCCAAAAGAATAGCATTGAGTATGAACTCCAGCCTCAGCACAAACGTCTGCAGCAGCAGATAGTACACACAGAGCACTGTGCACGGCACAAGCACACCCACACTCACGGACATGGCCAGTTTGTGCTCACAAAGGTTCCCCTTCCAGCCTACAAACACAGCAAGGCCAGAAAAGCATTAACCAGTGTGGACAGTGCTGTCGTCATCGTATAAGCATGCACTTCTGGTGAATATACCAACCATAAAAGAGTCTGAGGATTTCTAGACCAAGAAAGAGAAGAAGCAACACAATGTCCAGGATGAGATTTGGCGATGGATATGGAAGCATAACACCTGTATGGAGGGGAGACACATTAGAACATTCCAGAGGTCTTAGTGCCCATCTATCCAGTAGCAGTAGGAGCATACTGTACTGTTGTTGGCGGCACACCTATTGTCCCACGCCAGTCACCTACTGTCTTGTACCATTCGCTTACTGTCCTATGGCACTGCCAGCTTTTCTATGGGTTTAGGTCAGAGATAGGGTTGTTATAGTAGGCAAGTGGCATGGGACAGTAAGCGAGTGGCATGGGACAGGGCAAGTGGCACGAGACAGTGGGGGAGTGGCATGGGACAGGGCAAGTGGCACGAGACAGTGGGGGAGTGGCATGGGACAGGGCAAGTGGCACGGGACAGTGGGGGAGTGGCATGGGACAGGGCAAGTGGCACGGGACAGTGGGGGAGTGGCATGGGACAGGGCAAGTGGCACGGGACAGTGGGGGAGTGGCATGGGACAGGGCAAGTGGCACGGGACAGTAAGCAAGTGGCACGAGACAGTGGGGGAGTGCTGTGGGACAGCAGGCGAGTGGTGTGCGCCATCAACAACAGTAAAGAACAGTTTTTGCTTGAGCTGCTTCTCCATCCATAAGCTACATGTCATAGCCTAATGTCTAGAATGAACATACCTTTATACACAAACATAAGACACTCTGCAACGAAGAAGGCAGCAAAATACCAGCTGTTGAGGTAAAGGAGAACCTGCAGTGGTGTGGAGGAAAGCTGAAAGACTTGTTAAGGTGAGTGTACAGTCTAGCAAGTATTTCTTCCCAACAAAATTATTTTACATAGAGATCAGTATGGCAGACTACAGAAGGCTTCTTTTTTCTCAAAGTAAAAGGATACTATTGGATGCTTCCCTGCAAAAGAGATAACAGTTATTCAGTAAACGAGGAGACAGTGAAGAATTAATGCAGGCAATTCTAGACATTCTAGGTAAGTACAGCATTTTGTAGACTACTATGTCAATATTTTGCTTTTTACTGATTTCAACCGACTTGTTATCATCAGAGATAACGTTATCTGCAATCTGTAAAGATAACGTTATCTTAACGTTAAAGTTAGACAGTCATGCTTGCTTGCTAGCTAGCTTGGCTAGCACATCGAAGCACAACAATACATTGTGTTGCAGAGAGGTAACTTTACAAACCTCTCAAACATAAAATTCATGATGTTTCAAAAACCTTACCAGGAAAGCAAACCAGTTGGAATCTATATTAGGCTATTTGAAGTTAACTTTGACGGTACTCATAATGATTTAGACAGTCAAGTTGAACTGTTTTGAAGTGAAAGCATCTAACTTGACGAGCAAAGGTAACCGTTCTCATTTGGAAACTGGTATTTTTAAAAAGAACAACAGCAGTAGTTATCTAAGAACTATATGTACAGCTATTCTGCATGTCTACATCTAAAACCTGACTGAAGTCTTCGCATTTCTACTAATCATACACAGTGAATATGGCTTGCTTACCACTGGCCGCCATGTTGAAATACCATGGAGACGGCGTCACTGTGGATAGCGGGACCTGAAGTGACGTCAGTTCTCCGTATGCCTCTGCCTTGCCAGCTTCCTCTAGTCCTTTTGTAAATCTGATAAACAAAATCTGATAAAAGAAAATCCTTTTCTGGATAGTATACTCACAATATCATAGTTCAGAAATTAAAAAATATATACTATGCTGTTTTCTGTTGTGTATGAGCAGGCATCAAAATAATTTGGCCAAACATAAAACCTATTCATGATGGCTTTGAATGGCTAGAAATGGCAAAAGCATTTTCCAAATATAGGCCTATGCCAGTGGCTTAGGGCCTAGGTCATCTGTAGCTAAAATAACCATTTAATATTACAGTCCACTTAGTCCTTCTTGACTATTACTTTGTCTATCACCAAAGACTCCTTTTGGAATGACACAAACACCCACAGATCCACTTTGCTTTCTTTAAATGTGACCATAGGCTACCTCATCTATTTTGCATCAGCACTAGGCCTGTATCTCTCCATAATTTGATATTAACTTGGAAAGGAATAGACTCAAACACTTCTTTATTGCTATATTTATTTTATTGTGTACTACATTTGAGGTTTAAGTTAAGTTTCGACAGCAGTCTACACACGATTGAGCAAAAATACAAGGGAAAAAAGGCACTGCCATCCTACAGCCACAAGGTGGTAGCATTGCAGATCAGTTGTTAATATGAGCGGTTCACAAATACATTTAAGAAGGACCGGATCACACACATACTGTGTTCTGTTTATATCAGCATACTCGATTGGTTGTTTATCAGTGGGCCTACTGGTCCAAGACAGGTTCAAATATGTCCATAAATGTGCATAATTTGGACAGTATTTTGAATTTGTACTACTCTTATACGGCTGCTAAACTGCACATACAGTATTCTGTACATGTTGTTCATACATTGTTCATAATGCATAGCCATATTTATAGTCTGCTCTTATAATGTAAGTGCTAATACACTGCACATATTTATAGTTTATTTATGTTACTCATGTGAACCACCTTTTGTAAACAAACAGTATACTACTGTATACACTGCATTATATATCTTGTACTATGCACCATCTGTCTACTTTGTATTGATGGTCATTTTGATACCACAGATGAATGAAGACCCAGTCAGACCAATGGTAGGAAAAATCAGGAGTAGAGTTTTACAATGATGCGCATCAAGGGAGAGATCCATTAGCTCTAGACAAGGAAATAGTTAGGGTTTAAGTACTCAACAGCAAAAGATAGATAATCATTCAGTAACAGTGGCAAAGTCAGGAGACATCCAGTCTTCCCTAATCAATGGCTGTTGACACGAAACCCTGGCGCCTTTAGGAACAGTACAGATATCAGACAGAGTCACAACACAGGAGCATACTTTTAGTGTCAACATGACCTAGAGAGACACTAGAACAGAACACTTCACTTTCTCTCAGTATATCACATTGCACTTTTCTGCTTTTTTTTGCACTTCTAGTTAGACACAAACTGCATTTTGTTGTCTTTTCACTTGTACTTGAATTGTTGTTGTACTTTATTGTAATTGTACAATGACAATAAAGTTGAATCTTAAAAAAATAATAAAACAAAGTTTACTGCATTTTAGCTGACAATATGTCAGTACAAGTTAGAAATAAGTTAGATCTTGGTGAGGTTTAAGCTGTCCCTTCATGAGATTTCTTCTTCAGGACTCTTGTCAGGCCTGCTGGGACAAAATGAAGTGAAAAGAAAAAGTGGGTCACATCATCAGCTTGCGGTTTTGCTGTAAAACAATGCGTCTTAGCTGTAAGTAAATGACACGCACAGTACATACCATAAATAAAGACTGGTGTTGCAACTGTCATGACAAATACAGCGGCCACTCTTACTATGTTCTGTGGCCAGAATAGTGTGCTTTCCTGGAATAGGACACAAAACAGCTTTGTTCAATTTCTTCAAGTACAAGTACTCCTTACTGACCTTTTCATTTTCTTTGGCATACCTTTGAGTGGACGGGGTTTACAACTGGCTCTTGATAATCCTCTGTAATGGCCAGATTTCCACCTGCAGGGCAGACATTAACAGATATCTACTATAAAGTTTCAGGTCAAGCCCATTATTTCATAAGTACATACAAACACCATCATTTGAAATGGGCCGTGGTCCTACTTTGAAGCACATACCAAATGCTTCAGTGATGACACTGGTGGGGGGTTCAGGTGCTGAGGAGAAACACCATTAATTGGTATATATTACTAGTTGTGGCCCTATCACATAAGCAAACACATACACAGCTGTCTTACCTTTAAGGATAGTCAAATGGATGTTGATCTTTAGGTCATTGAACCATCCAGGTAACTCCACACGGCAGCCATAGATGCCACTATCAATTTCTTGAACATTTTGAATGCTGAGGGAGACATCCCCCTCTCTGACTCTTCCTTGGAGCTGATACCTTTCCGACTCCCTGTATGTTATCCTGCCTTCATCATTGGTTGACAGGAGGGTGTCCGAGCATTGGGTCCAGGGCACCTCTCCTCTTCCCCAGCATATGCTTGTAGTGTGGTGGGTCCTGGTGTTGTAGTTGCAGGACAGTGTAACTGTTTCCCCAACCAGTCCAACTATTGTCATGCTCCGTACTGTGGAGAGAAATAGAGATCTTTCAGCACATTTCCTCTCAGAGGAAGGTAGATTGTTCTTTGGGGAGCAGACTTGAAATATTTTGTTTATCGGCTTCATTCCATGTGGACCACCAGCAGTGAACTGTTGAACACTGATGAACACAATAGCCTACATGTATCTTAGGATGCTTTATGTTGTTCCTCATAATGTTTTGATGTTGTTTAACACATGATCAATACAACATTAAGTGCAAAGGTTAAAGAAAGAATTGAACAAATAAGACAGTTCCTTACCTCCAAAAAACATTAAAAGAAAGATACAGCATGTTAAAAAGAGACCAGACATCGTCTCTGTTGCAACACTCTGTGGAGTCGGAGTTATTCTTACCAACTTCCTTATTCCGCTCTAAACTGGGATAAATGAAGTCAGCCCATGTTGACCAATAATATATTCCTTGCTGTCACATATATTTTTCTGTTTATTTTCACCACTGTGTATTTTTAATGTGATCCTTTTGGACCACGGACCATTTCAATGTTGAAGCAGCTTCCTGAGTGTATAAAGTAGTTTCAAATAGTTCATGATATAAAACCATCTATTTTATACATTTTAAGCACCTATATAGCTTTTTTCTCCTTAAGTTAAGTTGAAGTTGCATTAATATAAACATTTAGAAGTACTGTGAAATACATCAAGGTTGTGAGTAGAAGAGAGGTTGCGAGTTACTTCCTAAACAAAGACAAATGTAGCCAGATACAGACATGTTTGGCGCAATGTCAAAATACAATCACTTTCCTTCCAGGATTGGCCCTTATTCAGTGTTTTTGACCCATGCAAACCACATGGCTTATTAATCTTAATTTCAACAAGAAGCAAGCTCAGATATGTTGAGAGCAGTTGAGTCACCATTTGTTCCTTTTTGAGTGGTAGCATGTGTTTTTGAATCTCAAGTATACATTTGATACCGCCAATTTTTGTGAGAACTCTGAACTCTTGTCCTTGTAGCTAAGAAGAGGCAAAAGACAGTCACTACTGATGTATTACTTGTTTAAAAAAAATGTGAGAAAATCTGACAACTACGGCCATGTTGATAATGACTGAATTCGCTCGGGGCTGTCTGTTATTGACTGAGAAGTGTTTTCAAGAAAATGGCCCTTCTTACTACTAAGATCATTACAAACATTCCTTCTACAACTCTTTGCTCCTTTTTGACCTGGACTTCCAGAACATCCCTTATCCAAGGTCTGCCCTGGGCTTTTGCTCAGAGATGAAACACAGCTGCCAACATACAAATTTAGTCATCAGCTTGTCTAAAACCTTCTGCAGGCCAGCGTTCCACATTCCTAACCGATGGCAAAATAGTATATGTACCTGAGGTCCTTCAGCAGAAGCTTTAAGGTAAATGTTTTGCCGGGTTGTAATTTTCAACCTCTTGAAGAGGGTTAGTCATCTACAATCTATGTCTGTTTCGCTCTTGACATGTTAACATTGCAGAGTGAATCAAGCTTTTGAGGCGATCGTTAGTAGACCTTTTAACAGTACTGTCATCACATTAGCTGTAACAAGAATGTGTCTTGCTCTCACACAGTCATCCCAAATCTCTCTTTTTACTCATAGTGTCTTCTTGCACTCATGAAAAATCAAGTCAGTTCAGTCAGACAGTACATTGAAACTGCACAGAAAGAGAATCAGTGGACATTTAAGTGTGTGCTTTTCTAAGATTATCTTTAATGAGTCTGCTGTCTCCCTTGAAGAGCAGGGACCTCAAGGTCCCCATGAACAGCTAAGGAAGCCGAGCGCAAAGGTTAAAGGTGAGAGTGGAGGAGGAAGGAGCTAGAGAAAGGGGAAACGTGTTCCCAGGAAGGAATGTATATGAGAGGGGGGCCGGAGAAAGCTGCCTCAATTACAAATATTCCAATAAAGAGAATGGGCTATGGCCTGCCGAATGAGATCAAAATATCAGGGGGTCAATTGTCTGTAATTCCAGATGACTAGAAGCACACCAGTCAGTGTCAGTCTGAAATGACTCATTTCTTGATAAGCGAAATAGAACAGCATTCTATATTGGCACAGAGGGGCAACAAAACACATTAAATACAAACGCTGCCAATGTAATCAAGAACACCAATATGTTTGTAAAGAAAGCTGATGACAAATGACTCAACAACATGTTCCCATGGGGTCGCTCTCCTACTGCACTTCTGCAGGGGAAGAATGTCCAAATGTAAACAGAGTCAGAAGCAAGATTAATACTCTGGGATGGAAAGCTACTCCTAACTCCCATCTGGACTGGACTTCTCCCGAGTCTTATGTTGGGATTGGAAACACTTTATGAATACAGCTCTTCATATAGCAGTTATAAGGGGCCTTTTATCACTGATCAAAAGCAAATTACAGAGCAGTGAAGTCCATGTTTTTCCATGTCACATACTTTTACTTGCCAAACTTTGGATTGGGTTGTGTTCAAAGAGCATGGTTATTATTTGCATAATTTTGGCAGCATCACGCCATCTCACTTCACTGACTCACCTGTTTCAATGATCTTTTAATTGCTAATATCCTTTTCAGGATTGAACAAGATAGATTTTGAGATACAATGAGAGTTGTATCATTTTACAACCACCTCAGCAGAGCCATAATTGGAAACAAGGCTTTGTTGTAGTTTGTTGTTGCTGTGTTGTTCTGGATACATACTATAATGTAACAACCATCTGAGCTCAGGTTTTACTCACTTGGTGTGTTTGAATTCACTTCTTTAACAACAGATTTAGTCTGTCTTCAGTTCACACTGAGAAGAGTATGGGCAAAATTAATTGATTTGAAAAGAGGCAATCACTTGAGAACTTGATAGTGATTGGATATCACCATGGGTTCCTTCAATTTTTCACTTTATAAAATAAGCTGAACCACCTCTGACCATTTCCATAGACCCTATGCTGATGATGTTTTAATTAGGCCTAGAATAGAAGGACTGGACGCACACTGGAGTGTGTTCCCACAGAGATCAAGGGGTCCAAAAATGCAAACAGAGAGAGGATGCTGGGGGAGGAAGAGAGAGCGCAGAGGCAAACTGTGGTGACAGGGAAGCAGCATGCGTGTTGTTTTAACTTATCCCGGATTAGAAGACAATCAATCTAGCCACAGTCAGGTACGTTTGACTATTCATATTAAAACATGGCTGACCACAGCCCCCAGAGGGCTGCTTTAGGCGTTTGGCGTAGCAGAGGAGGCTCTGAGAGCAATGAAGGAGGAGAGAGGAGTGATCTCAGAGGGCAGGGGCTAAGCAGGGAGGCTACCATGCAGTGGGAATGCACATTCCTCACATAGGACACTTTAGGTCCTTGACGAGCTCTGAGGGCAGATGATTTGCTATTTAAAGCCACGTTGTAGGCCTATATTTTCAAAGCAGTCTCAATACACCCGTTTGTATTAGTGTGGGGATACAAATGCATATGTCATTGTGTCACATCATGTTATCTCACCATGTCTTATCTCATCAAAACAGACAGACATTGATGGGTTACAGACTTCTTTTCAGAACTCTAAACTGCCATGCAGTGGTACTGCTGTCTTTTTAATGCTCCAAAGTACCCGGCCTCTAAAGTTTGTGGCTTTATTTATCATGTTATTATTATTATTATTATTATTATTATTATTATTATTATTATTATATAATATATGTATTTATTTATTGCAAACCTCCAAATGTAGCCCAAAAAGGAACATACACCCCCCCCCCTCCCCCCCAACATTCACTCTCTGTTTTCCTGATAGCTCATTATACATCATCAGAATATCTTTGGTTTAGCCAAAAACGTATCTATAATCGATGCCGTATCATTCTCTTCAGTTGGCATCTTGTAATGGAAGGTTTAATAATGTCTTTACTTACTCATTCCTATTATTTTGATATGAAAATATTTTACAATTCTATTTTTAACAAGTTGATATGTAAATGTTATGTCTATAAATAGGAGACTTTTTATTGCCAACATATTTTCAAACCTTCCAAGAAAAAGAGAGCAATCCAGGCACTCCAAGGAGGGTGAAAAATGAAGAAGGAACTTGAAAAAGCTTTTCTTATAATGGCTACATCGATTAAAAAGCCAACATGTTTTGACCAGTCACCTGGTCTTCTTCAGGGCTTAAAATGATCATATTTTCAATATTTTACTGCAAGATCAAGTCAGGTGTTGCATGGTCTGATGGAATTAAGCCTGATGCACTGTTATCTTTCACACAGGCAAGTGCACACTTACACACACACACACACACACACACACACACACACATACACACACACACACACACACTTGCACACTTACACAGACATACGCGCGCACGCGCGTGTGTGCACACACACACACACACACACACACACACACACACACAGATGTAAAGAGTTTAGCAATGACCCTCTTAGTATAAGAACAAGAATTCCTAGTAATGGGACATTATATTGCTATGGGAATGAAAATATTTAAACTCAAATATCACTTACACTGAAATTAGTCCATTTTAATTGACAGTGTGTCTGTTTTCGTTTACATAGGCATAAGTTTATTTGTTCTCTTTATGTGTGAACTTCAGCACAACCGTCTGTGTTCACATTCAATTTCCTGTGCCTCATGCCCCAAATACTACTGAATAGAAAAAAGCTTCCCACATCAAGGGATGTGATTCCTTCTCGCTTGCACAATCCTCTGCTTTGTTAAGAGAAGAAACGCCCTCTGGACAGTCTTGTTGAAACTCCTTGGAAACGCCATGGAGACCTGCAGTCCATTAGGTTGGAGGTCTGCTGTGAATACCAAGGAACAGTGGTAGCGTAACAATATTTTTCCACGGAGCAAAACATAAAACACCTTGGAGAACACACAGTCAAAGATTCAGCTCAGCCAGCTAAACATTTAATGTTTTTAGTCCTTTTAATGCTATCATTTGTAACTTTTCTATTGTTCTTGAATTAGTCCACTGCTTTTTAACCTTCACAGAGAGCATGGGCCTCAATGGTATTATGTGGTATGTGCTCAAAGTATTGAAATAAGCACTTTTGCAGTGCATGAATGTTTTTTGACATAATTTCAGACTGTATTGATTTTCCTTATCATGAGAAAGTAGATTTACTCTATTCATTTACTTTATTTGGAAACTCTATATGTTCTGTTTGTCCCAAATATTTGGAGTGAATTATTATTGTATAACAAGCCAGTTACATTTGGAACACAAACTTGTCTTTTTCAGGGGTGTGTTGCTCACAAAATGTGCCCTCACTACTTAACTCACGTAGAACATGAATAATGTATACATCAGGTATGTCAGAGGTTCCTACAGGATTGGTCCATGTTCCACAGCTTTACCATTTGCTTATACAGTATATTAACTTCTAGGGCAAATTAGTGATTTAGGTTTTGCTAAAATTTTCAAGACTGAAATGACATGATTTTTGAGAGGCTGAAACAAGACCTTCAAAACTGTTTGTGAATCACACAGCTGTTTTCAACCGCGGTAAATTAAACAGTGGGCTGTAAGTCAAGAAGAGTGTTTGTATAGCAAGGAAATACCCAACTTTTCCCAAAATGTACTCGTGTCGTGATGCATAACAGAGGAAATTCATATTATTATTATTATTATCCCTTTCTAAATCAGGCCAAGGATCATCTCGGAAACTACGAGGAAGAATGTGGAGTAAAGCAACGCTTCACAGAAAAACATGAGCATGAGAGGCACCATGATTTGTTTGGAGATGTTGGGCGAACTCTGGTGTTGCTACGAGGGATGTACCTACAGCACCTAGCAATGAGTCTGTCCCAGGAAGATGGACAGAGACAGTCTCTTGTTTTGCAGTGTACCACACAAGAGGAGAGGTGAAAGGGACTTTGGAGTGTGTCTGCTGTGATTAACTGCCTTCTTGGCAGGGCCAGGCCTTTTTCTCATGGGAAATAAGCTGAGGACCTCTTAGTTTCTCCGGTGTATTTTTTCCCCAATTTTTTGTTTTTTGTTTTTTTGAAGTGGGAGGTGGGCTCCAGAGCTAAATTAGAAATTACTAAGGAATTTAGATTTATCACAGATATCACGGCTTGGCCATCTTAGTATTCCATTTCACACTGGAACATAATTTCAGCCAGCAAACATTCTTTGACTGAATCATCTGTCTATGGATCAAAGATAATGCTAATTTGTGACAATTTATGAATAAACATCTAAATGATTGGCCATCTTTTATGGTCTGTATCAGATTGTACAATCAAACATACCATATAGTGAGTCCTATAGATCACATCTCTTGATGCAACTGCTCAAAATAGCTTTGGTGGCTGACAGGAAGTTAGTACTTATTCTCAGTTCCCCATTAGGGACTTGGAGTTTTGTGTATAAACAACAGTCCATGCGCACTCTTGTCTTGCCAAATCTGATCAATAGATGGAGTTTCTGCCCCTTTCCTGACGCACCAGCCTATCACTGTGCCCATGAGGATTGTGGGAAGCTGGAATAGCCAATCAGAAAGTAGGAAGAAGAGGGCATGTCTTTTTGCCAAACAGGCCTAGTGATTTGTGATATTATACAATACTACTGTATTTCACAGTACACCGTTTATTTGTTTTTGCTGACTTAAAAAAAAAAAAAAAAAAAAAAAATCTTTTGAAGATTATTTTGATTTATAAAACCTTATTTTTGCAAGCATTTGAGTTTGAGGTGTGTGTAACTTCTTAGAAAACGGAGCTTCTTTAAAGATAAGCTTTGGCTGGTCTTTCCACTGTAACATTTCTGACTTTTGAGGTGATTGACATGATTTGAAAGAGTTGAGATAGTTTGCTGTTATTATTATGTTATATATTCTGACTCCTTTAACCTTGGGACTTCACAGCCAAGTATCTACAGGGAATTTTTTGTTTCTTCCAAAATCTGCCCATATGTTTTTTTTCCCCTGGTCTCTGTCTCAGGACATTCGAAATTTCTCAGGATGAAAATATCCCCGCCCCCTGTAATAATGGAGCTTGGCATCATCAGATGTCAAGAGAGCTATCTCCAAAACCTTTATTTTGGGATGTTTATAAACTTCCATAAAAGCTCATTTAATCCGTGTCCTCTTGGCAAACGCAACAGCATGTGAGTGCTGTCGTATCGATGTCATAGGGACTGAAAGTGCTGCAGTAAGCATTATCAGCATATACCCCTCTACAGAACAGCTCAGTAGATTCACTCATTACTTTAATTATTGATATTCCGTATTGTTATTGACATTTTTGTTATTATTACTATTACTACTACTACATTTTCAACTCTATCTGAAGCAAATGCCATCGCATCTGCCAAATACCATCACCATAACACTGAGCAGAACAGGGTCCTCTTGGAACAGCCTTTTGTAGAGGACCTTTAACATAAGTACAATACAACAGGGAATGACCATATGTGCACATGGAGCTTGAGTTTGAAGTTTGTGGTAATAATATAGTGGATTTATATAGTTGTATAGCATGAAACACATTAATCATTGAAAGTCTATTGTAAGAACAGTAGACAGTAGACTGGATGAATGTAACTGTAGATAATGATCTCAAGCACCCACTGTTACTTGCATCACAATTGCTAATGGCTACGAATCCAGTACAGAAACAGCCTCCAAAAAATCATGCCCAAAATTGGATGCAGGAAGCATGTTTAACCTCTGGAATTTTGAATATCTGACATGCTCCTTTTTCCCACAATCCATACTATCTTTATTTATACTCCCACTGAACTCAGATCAGTGGGATAAGTGTACAGATCCTGGCTACAGACAGAAATACTTTTATCACAACTTATAAACATTCACTTCATACAAATAAGTTACACCTTTCAAGTGTCAATAGTGATTTTCATGTTAATTCAGCAATTCTTTAGTGCAAAGGACCGGGAAGGGGCAAGAGAGGGTTAATATGTATTGCACACAAATACATACATTACAGACTGTAATCAGAAGGTCCATGTGTGTGGCATTGCCTGTTATCGTCTGGTCTCATAGTAGCCAGTATCACCACGAGGATGAGGGCTTGTTATTTTTCAGTCGTTGCCTGAATTATGTATTGCTTTATATGGCCCATTAAACCAACACCGGTGATGCTGGGCACATGGGAACAGCTGACACACAATAAAAGGTGGTTCACATACCAACTGGGCTGGATGAGAGTTGATCTGCTGAGGGCTTTATCTGCTCTTGCGTGGACAGTAGGAGGCACAGTTAAGCCCATTCGGCCTTCTCTGCCTCAGCCTGCTTCACTCCAGTCACGGCCACAGTCTTCCTCTCAGAACGGTATCTCACACATATGGATCTCATCAAATTTATTGAAGGGTTTATGATACAAAATCAAGAGCTTATTAGAGGAAACCACGGAGAGATAGTGAACAGGCACTGAAAACAGTGCCAAGAAATATACTGTCTGAATTCTTTCAAATGTGGTTGGATTCTTTTTGATCTTGTACAAGGAATTTCTCAGGGGTCATAGCAATGTAGTACACCACTGTGATGGTCACTGCATCTGAAAGGTGTTGAATATCAAGGAATTAAGGCATGCACTGATACAATTCCAAATTCCGTTTTCTTTAATGTGTTAAAGAAACATTAAAGAAAACATTAAGACATAAGCAATGGTATATGGAATGCCTTTGTTCAAAATCTGAATTGTAGTAAAAGATGCAATATGTAGATATTGTTAAAGAAAAGAGCTACAGTTATGCTTGGGAAATACTTTAAAGTTTTCAAATGTCTCTAAAGCATTCTTGTGCATTCAGATAAGAATTAGGCCTTTATTTCAAATAATAGCAGGCACAATTGTCTGACCCAGAAATAATATAATCTAAGTGCATGAAAAACTAATAATAATGATAATGATAAAAAAGAAAACAGAGCAAGAAAACAGTGAAATATATATTACAGGAACTTCATTGTATTGCACTTCGTATGGATAGGAACTGTAGCACATTGGTGTAGTGTGTGTCCATAGTGTGAAAGTCCAGTCAGTTTCTCGTCTGCACTCGTCTGCGTTTTTGCTGGAAGTGGTCCCACACCTTAGGCCTGGCCATCCCAATAACACAGCACGCCAGCCTCTCTCCAGCATTTCCATGAAGGAGGCTTCCTGCATCTCCACCACGACCCAGGTCATCTTCCTTTGCATGGACCACCACTGACCTGCCAAGAACTGACAGGCCCCCAAAAAGCGTGGCATCAGAATTCAGCGTCTGCACGATCTTCCCGTTTGACGGCGAGAAGTTGCCAAAGTCTCCTGGGTGGTCTGGATGATCAACTGATAACGGGTTGTAGTGGCCAGCAGTAGAAGTGCATCCCTCACTCAGGTCCCCATACTGATGAATATGGATGGCTCTGAGCTGTCCGTCAGAGTTTGGAAAGCCATGCAGATTGATCGCCACCTTAAGCGTATCATCAGCGTGTTCCTGCTTGAACATCACATGCCCATAAATTTTTGGCATGCCAGTCCCAAGTTTGGCATTCGGTCGCATTCTGCAGGTAGCGTAGAGAGTCCCACTGTTCTCATTGAGCTCAGCAGGACCCACCTCTTTGGGGACAGAATCGCCATTGACACTGAGGCATAAATGGCAACCACAGAGGACCAGAAGCAGGAGATATGGATGAAGGCTCGCCATTCTGGCCAGACCTACAGTAGAGACGGCAACCTTTTAGTTGGCACAAAGGCTCTATTTTTTGCCTCCTGAATCATTACTCTCTGTGAGATTGTATACTTTTCAGGTTCGGTAAACTAAAATGAAGAATAATAAACATGTTGCTTTTCAATTGGACTGCTCATTAATACTGCTACATTATCGCACGACATACGAATAAAAAACGTTTTGGTATGCGCACAAAAGGTTAGATAAGACAGGAAGTGCATACATATCGTCCCGTTTTTAATCTGTGATATAAAAAAGGCATGCAGAGTATAAGATTAGGACATGTTCGAAAGCAAATTACTTTTGCGCAACGCAACGCCATGCCATGCCATGCCATGCCATGTTGTGAACCGTAATCTTCGCTTCGCTAGTAAACCCGATCCACGCTGGATACCACTACTTCAGGCGATAGTCTTTGTTTATGAATGTAGTCTATGTTACTTGAAATTTGCATCAGCCATGTATGAGCACGTACCTTAATACCTGGAAGAAATATGCAGTCTGCGCACAGAACCAGAGACGCAAGTTGACCAACAATAAATGCCACTCCCACCTAATTATAGTTTTGTAACAGAGTTGTTGCAAGTGTTTTGAGACGTGGCATCCTCGAGAGAAACTCCCAATAGTAAGACAGTAGATAAGCCTATGGAAGCTTGGCTGTTGGAAAAGACATTTCAGCGTACGTTTCCAGCCAAGCACTTACTGGATTGTGTAGAATGCAGACTGGCTAGTCTTCATAAATTGGTTGGTCACTGGAAATAATTTGAAACAATCACCAGAGGAACTTCTCACCTGATTTCTAATGCATGATAATATATTAGCCTACTTGTTATTTTGATTTTGATAGTTTTGATATGGCCTCTAGCTTTTTTCACTTGTTTGTTGAACTGGATTGCTTGGGGAAACTGGAGGTCTCTTAGGTCCCATGTCTCATTATGGTGTCTGAATTGTGTGTGCTTCTGAGTGGAAAGCTGAGATGTTTCCAGCACAATATCTGTACTGAATAATTCACAAAGATTGGTTTATCAAAAACGATATATCAGATGTAGTGTACTACATTTTCACATCCACAAGAGAAGTATGCACTCAGATCTGTCTGTAGTTCAAGCATTTAGCAGATGTGTCTGTCCGAAGCGACTGCAACACATTTTATTGAAGGAAGGTTCACTTGTTACAGTATTGGCACAAGTTAAGGGTCTTGCTTGGATACAAATTGATTTGTATACTATTCACAGTGCTGCCTTGTCACAGCACAATGAATGCAAACCATCCCACCCCAACCCACCCCTAACACACACACACACACACACAGTCTCTCTCACACACACACACATTTGGGCAGGCCCAGTTTCTACTACCGTGTTGCCAGTATCCATCTAGGCGCAGGAGAGGAGAGCTACTGACTATATAACTGTGGAGGAGTTGATCTGACTGAAGCTTTTACTGTAACTATTGCTGATCTATGAATTGCTGATCTATTACTGTAAATGACAGCTCTATGTCTGAGCATTTAAGATACCAAAGCATTACTGTAAAGTGGAGATCTTTACCATACTATCATACGACAGCAAGCAACTGCAAAACATTCATTTGCATGGCACGGTGTCTTGATCTGTTTTGGTTGCCTTTTGGTGGATGTGTCATGATATGATTTTATTAAAGCAAGTTTCTGTATTCATGTGTCACTTGAATAAATGTGCTTTTTATTTTTCCTTTTGTGTGTATTTGTGATATTGCTACAGGTGTGTGTGTGTGGACGCAGGTGTGTGTGTATGCATGCATGGGCATGTAGGTAACTACATGCCCACGCATGGTGTGAGTGAGCGTGTGCGTGAGGAGGAAGAAGGTGTGATGGGGACGTAGAGCACTTGTTCAAAAAAAAAAAAATCTATTCATGAGATCCATTGAAGCTTTTAATACAAATGTGTAAATTAACCCTTCTGCGATTGATTGAAAATAAAAAGATGTAAACCAGAATAAATGTGCTATTCAAAACAGGTCTGCTGTCACCAGCCATGTCTTTTAATGGTGAGACAAAGGAAGGAAATTACTGTAAAGTGTTACTTCTCAGCCCTGTGCAATCCTGTATTGAGAGTACTCTACATGGAGTATTTGCATGCACTTTCACATGAAAACACTTCAAAGCAACTCAGATTCATTCATTTACAACCCAAGTTGTAAAGCTTGCATAGTTTTCTCAGTTAATTCAGCCTAAAAATTGTCTCAAATTAAATTATCATACACATTGAGAGATTATTGACTGTTCTATATCCGCATAATGTTTTTGCTTCTCACATACATGGGCTTCTCATAATGTCAAAGTCACGGTTAAGGTTTTCACAGTCGATCTGCATTGATGCGTTGATGATAATAATAATGTTAGATGCGATTTTTCTTTCAAATAAAACGCACGTGGGAAAACCCATTCTTATTTACACAGCCTGTTGCATGAACGTAAAGCTCGGGCTTCTTACGTCACCTCCTCCGTTACTGAGATTCCTGTTTGAGCGCAAAGAGGAGGTACACCGCATGAGCGCTTGTGCATCTCTCCCTCGGAGACTGGATGCAGTTTAAAGATGGTCAGGGCGGTTAGATGCGTGACTTTAATTTCGTTACAGAAACAAGTGGAACTTTAGACCTCGATTTTGTCTTATTAGCCAGGCATATGTTTATGTTTGAAATATCTGAATTATGGAGTCTATGTAAAGGGGAATGTCGTGCGCAATGAGACCGCAATAGGCTGCCGGTTAGTATTCAATCAGACGTCCTGGAACACGGATTGCTATGGCGTTTTTGTCAAAATGAGAAATGTCAGTGAGGATGCAACAAACCTCTGGCAAAACGACTCTTATGAACTTTACAATGGAACCCTCTCTCTTGAGAACCATACCAACACCACTTCGCCAAACAGAACGAGTCAGACTGCTCTGGCACTTTGGAGAGCTGTCCCCCTTGCTCTGATTTTGGGCACCTTTATCATTTTAGCCATCGTCGGGAACATCTTAGTCATATTGTCGGTGATTTGTAACAGGCATCTCAGAATCCCTACTAACTATTTTATTATAAACTTAGCGATTGCAGACTTGTTGCTCGGCACAACCGTGCTGCCAGTGTCTGCAACTTTGGAAATTTTGGACTACTGGGTCTTTGGGAGGATATTTTGTGACATTTGGGCTGCTCTTGATGTGCTCTGTTGTACTGCGTCTATAATGAGTCTGTGTGTGATATCTATCGACCGTTACATCGGAGTGAGCTACCCTTTGCAATACCCTAGCATTGTGACGGAACGCAGAGCACTTCTTGCTATGGTCGGTGTATGGATATTAGCACTGGTGATATCCATTGGTCCTCTTCTTGGATGGAAGCAACCGCCATCGCCAGAGCCTACAATTTGTCTGATCACAGAGGAACCATTTTACGCGCTGTTTTCATCCTTGGGCTCCTTCTATATTCCATTAATAGTCATATTGGTTATGTATTTCAGAGTTTATGTAGTCGTCAAAAGGACCACCAAAAACCTTGAGGCCGGAGTCATGCGAGAGAGACTGAATTCAAGTGAAATGACGCTTAGGATTCACAGAGGTTCGCAGATGCAGGATGGCAGTGGCGGAGCCAGAGGTCAAGGGCATCAAGCAAGGAATTCTCTCACAGTGAAAGTCCTAAAGTTCTCTCGGGAGAAGAAAGCTGCTAAAACCCTTGGTGTTGTCGTCGGGATGTTCACCCTTTGCTGGCTGCCATTCTTCCTGTCTTTGCCCATTGGTAGGTATGGGTTTCTGTAAAAACTGAATGATGTTGACAATATGCATAGTTGAAATATTTCTCACTATCCAGCAAATACTAAGGTAATGTATACATTCATTCAGGGTGAATAAAGTATCCTTCTTTCCTGGAAGGCCAAACGTTTCACATGCTATAAATTCGGCATTCCAGAATACTTTCAAGTCCTCCCTTGTCATTCTAGGACATTTAATGAAGATTTACTCTTTCCACTAACATAAGACTTGAGTGGACTTTAGATTCCCATTTGAGTTTCTTTCAACTCTATGGTAGCCTTGGTCTTACCACTCTGACACTGTGTGTGATATAGTAGGCCACTGTTTAACCCCAGGATCACCCTTGAAAGGCAGGGGGAAGAAATGCAGACATGTTTCCTTAGTGCCTTGCGGGTGTGGTTTTTGTATGCTTTTCAGAGGAAATTAAATGTTCATTTTTTTCTGACAGGCCACTTGTGCTGTGGGGCTGTTGTGGTCAGAGAGAGTCCATGCTACCAAGGGTTATGACAACATAAATCTGTTTTATTACTTAATAGCTTTAAAGCACCCTGTTAGCTTGTTTCGTGTGGCTTGGCCCTTCAGGCAATTGGCCACAAGGTCACAGCTGGTCTGCTGTATTGCCTGAATATAGGAAGTAATGTTTTCAACACAGACAGAACAGAATCTCCGAATGAATGGAGTGTGTTATCCTTTCCTGTGGAATGTTAATAACTCTAAAAAATGTAATTAAAAAAAGAAAGGAATCCTGTGGACTCGGCCTCAGTGTCCCAGTGCCAATGCATGGCTGTGCAGGTGAGTGAGTGCAGATGGACAGAGGGCAGATCAGACCCAGCAACACGGCTGCATGTCCCTCTGCACAGCCACTGCATTAAACCCGTGCACCAACGGACTGATCAACAGGGTTGTGATGCATTAGCCTCTTGCAGCTGTTTTCCATTTCTCTGCCCCTTGATTAGCAGTGGAGCTTTACACATGTCCACACGCAGATTTCAGCTTGCAGAGGTATTTGTTGGAGAAGGTCTTTCATCATCATTTTAAATAATTCCCCTACATGCCATTCCGTAGCTGTGGTCACATGCCGTGTCCTTTTACCTGTAGTTGCATGGGATTTCTATTGATGCTGTCTTTAACGATTTTCCTGTATGCATCACATGAGCACGTGCCACTCACCATGATGGAAATCGAAGAAATTGATTCCTTTCAGTGGCATATGGAATATGATCGAACTTGATTAAATGCAAACACGTCTCCGTGGATCTGACATTTTGCTGAAAGTGTTCATTAGTGTCCTGCGCCTCCCATGCTCATGTGTCCGTCTGTAGCACCTCATTTAGAATAATTAGCTGACACATTCTGCTGATTTGAGAGCATACAGATTGCAGATTTGTGAGCATGGACCATTTGAAACATTACAATTGGTCACAATTCACAGTATCAATCATGCAAATGATAATATCAACAGTGATATTATCACCTCAGCAGTGCCCATATCTCCTCTCAGTCTCTGCATCAGCAGCACATAATCTTTGTCCGACAGAATAAGACAATTGGACAATGAAGACACCCAGTGTTGAAACCAGCCAGAGGGAAAACAGGATGCCAGGTTTCCTTGTGTTCTCTCAGGGTTTCTATTGTTGTTCTGTTTTTCACTTTGTGCCGTTCAGGAAGGAGGTGTAAAGGTCTTTTAAGTTTTTCTAGTGTAGGCACATATGCATCTGGGATCTATTTATTGACTCTCCACATTGTTTCTATTTTCTTTCCTTTGATATGGAGCAGCACTATTTAGAGGTAGGAAGGGATGACATCTTCTGTTTATGTCCACGTTTAAAATGGTCCACACTTATAGATTGGTCAGTAGATGGATGAATGCAAGTCATCTTATTTTAAAATGTTGTTATGCACAGCTCCTAGTCTGACTTGCAATATCAACAATATAAACCACACTCACAAAATAGACAGAATCATCCTGGGTCGTTCTCTTAGGACCGTTGCCATATCTGCATGTCTGGGTGGAGATAAATGGGGTTTCACTCAATTTTGGTATTTTCACATGCTATTTTCACCCCTACAAACCACAGTGAATGAGATTATGTAACATGCAAGTTACAGTGGTACTTAATATGGGGAGGCAGGAGAGACCTGTCCAGTTATGCGACTATAACTAATAGGTGTGTTTGCTTACTCAATGAGCAAGACTATCAATTACATGACCTACCGACAACATTACCAACTCTTATCCCCCAGGATTAGTTTTCATTCGTTTTCGCTTCTGTTATATTGAATCAAAGTCATGATTCTCTTACTGGAATGTGACATCAGCGTTGTCCGTTCACTTCCTTTTAGACCATTGGCCTCGTGCTCTTGACTTGTTGGGAATGAACTCTGTGCAGCAAGTCACATAACCTCCCTCCCTATGCTCCTGTGAATTAGTTATGGTCTACTGTGAAGGGCTCAGTTGATTTTTTACATTTTTTTATTTTCTATTTTCTGTCCATTATTCACTCCTCCTTAGTTGTATGGAAAAACTCCTCAAATGGATTTACTCAATGATGACATGTAGGGACGCGCCTGCCTGCCTTATGGGAACTAAAGTATTTAATTGATTAGCAAGTCATAAATTCTCTGTACTGAGAAAATATAAAACTTTGGCTGAAGTGTCATTTGGGAACTGAGGAACTTAACTGCACTCAGGAAATGATGATTGTACTATGTTGTATTGCCAAGAGCACATATCCTCCCCAAGGAGCGCCGATCACTCCTCACTCTCAGACCCTTTGACATGCAAATTCCTCCTCCATGTGGGTGAGATGGAGAAGATAGCAGACTTTCATCTTTTCAGCCACAGTCATTGCACTTACAGATAACATCTGCCACCTGAGTTGTGGATGTAATCCTGTTGGCATCCAATGCAATGCTGTGAAACTCCACAAGGTGGATGACAATGCTCTCTGTGAGTGGGGAACAATGCATTTCTCCATAAGTCATGTTTTAAGATCAAGATCAAAGACTTCTAAAAAGCACAATCAGTGCATAAAATGATTTCCCTGTTAACTTCTTGGAAAAAGGCTCTGGTTTTAGAACATAGAAGTGCTGAAGCAGCAGTGTTTTTCATGGTTTGAACATGCTGCCACCTGCTGCAGAAATAGTGCAATGAGACAGACCTTGAATGCTGACAACCGTGTTATTCTGCAGTAGATAATAATACCACAGAAAAGCACACCGAGTGTATAATGTGTATTTATGTGATTAACTCATGGCAAGAATATAATTATTGGGTGTACTGAGCCAAATGCTTCTATATTGCTTTTCTGTGTTGTAGACTATGAGACATTCCAACTGAAAATGTAACCCTTGTATTACACAATGTCCTGCAGTGTCGTTCAACAACAGCCTGCGGCCCCCCGAGCTGGTGTCCAAGGTGATCTTCTGGCTGGGCTACTTCAACAGCTGCATGAACCCCGTCATCTACCCCTGCTACAGCCGAGCCTTCAAGCTGGCCTTCATCCGCATCCTGCGGTGCCAGTGCCACGAGGGCCGGCGGCCCGGCTGGAGGGGGCGGGTGCACAACTACACCAGCTCCCAGGCGCACGCCAGCAGCTCCTCCCACCGGGGCTCCGCAGGGAGCCTGCACCCTAACGGCAGCAAGCGGATGCTGTCCTCGGCCCATCGAGGCTCTAGCCCTGGCCCTGGACTGGCACCCTGCCCAGAAGACGGGTCTTGCCAAACACTGGAGGGCATCTCCACCTCCACATCAGGTAATACCTCAGACTACCAGCTGGGGACGACGGGAGTTGAACTCCAGTCACCACGGACCAGCCTCCAGAGTTGAACACTCACTTTTCACTTTTTGGGTTGTTTGGATTTCCTGTATATCAATTCACACAATAGTATTGTCACACTCACATGTACATATCTGCTTGTAATAATAATGTTTACATTATAATAGTCAGGTTTTGTTTGGAAGTGGTGATAATAAATGTACAATTTCCCAATGCGTGGAAGGGGTTCTGCTTTCTCACAGTTAGCATATTGATCTGTGAGAAATGGGACTATTTGAACACTAGGGGACACTGTGAGACCAGCTAGACCTGTAAGCATTTGAGATATGAACTAATACATTATTCTCTACACATCTTTGGTCTTATTGTCTCATTACTGAACTTCTGTCTCCTGGAAAAATGAATGTATTCTTGGATTGGCACAGTGATCTTACTAAAAAAACGTATCTGATTTGGTCCTTCACTGATTTTAGTACTGACAAATAGATAGATAGATAGATAGATACTTTATTGATCCCCAAAGGGAAATCAACACTGGATTCCAAAAATTGGGTCATTATTCAAAAGCAAGAATTTAATTTCCCCAAAACAAAATGTAGGATTTTATTTCATGGTCAGTTTGGTCAATCAATCATTGGTATTAGGGTACATGTTTTGTCAGGAAAAAAAGCTTGTCACAGCAGTTTTGTACAATCTTTTTGCATTACTATTTTTGCATTGGCCTGTCTACTAACAGACAGATGAACTGTGGACATTCTGTGTGGTTTGAAGATTCTGTTCATCAGTATTATTCAACAAATGAGAAGGAAGGCATAAAAACATTTGGAAAATCAGTGATGCTCTGTAATTCACAGAAGACACAAAGACCCTTGTGAGTGTGAAACAAAACCTGAAGCAACTGACAAATTCAAACCAAATGATTAACTGAAACAGGATATGAAACAATCAGTGAAAATCATATTTTCTTTTCAGTGGACAGTGGAAATGTTTTTGTTACGTAAAAATTCACTGACAAATGAGCACGCGTCCTCCTCATATTAAAAGAAAACTTTGAGGGAAAACATTTCACAGAAAAAGACTGTAGATTTTGTGTTTTAATATTTGGTGAATACTTCAGAAAACTTGCGAGAACCTTATAAGATGTGTGTCCTTCCCTCTTTACCACGCCACACTGGATGGTGAGGGTAACAGCAGTTAGATGCTCCTTATTTCATGAGAGGGTCACTCATTTGCATAAAGACTACTTGGAAAGGTTGACCCTGAAAGAGCACGTTTTGTAGAACCCTTCTGTGCGCTTCCTCAAACAAACCATACATTCTATCAAGGGATACGGCTTTATTGAGGGGAAACATTTTATCAACAGTGTTTTCATACTGTAAATAAAAAAAACTAAACTAAAGAGTACAAATAAAACAACTTATAAAAAGTATAAATAAACCTTAGGTAAATGGTTTCATATTCAAGTAATCCATCAAGTCCCTGATCCCTGATAGCACATGGTTGATGAAACAGATCTGTGTAAACATATCTGAGGAAATACTCCTTATACACTCTATACTTGTTCAGTTCATTAGTTCATAAAGGGCAGCAGCATTGGTTACCAAAAGGATACTAATAAGGATATTAATAAAAAAAGAGAAATTAAAAAAAAAAATCCCTAGGCAATAAAAGTGTCCTTTCTGAGGATAAAACGGGATTTCAAAAGCTTTTCTTCAAAAGGCGTCAAACCAGCAGTGTGAATCCAGAGTGCTGGAGGAACAGAAGATGAGGAGAGTGAACAGAAACAGTGTTTGGACACATTTTATTCTTCCCAACCCTGCAGAAACACCTCAGTTGCTCAGCACATAACACTCTTCTAGTGGGGTTTCAGTCAGTGGTTCTTCTTGCGTTGTGAGCTGGAGACAACTGGCCACACTAGTCTGAATTCAAAGTGAAGCACGTCAAGCAGCTCAAGTATGCGTCCCTGGTATGTTCGTGTTCAGTCATGCTCCACAGGGATGGAGGGCAGGCAGGAGAGGCCATATGGGGAATATGCTACATGGCTCCCTCCAAAACGATCACAGTGACGGGAAGCGCACTTCCCTTGGTTTTAAAGAGTAGCTCCAGAGAGAGAGAGAGAGAGAGACAGAACGAGGTCTGCGAGTCTTCAGTGTCACGTCAGAGTGATGACCTCCACGGGGTCTCTGCTGGGGTTTGGCTTGGGTCTGTGCTTGTGCCGGCGCTCGCGCAGCGTGGGCGGGGGTGGGCGCGGGGCGGACGGGGGCGGCGTGGCGAGGGCGAGGGCGAGAGAGAGGGGCACGCTGGTGCTGGTGCTGGTGCTGGTGCTGGTGGTGGTGGCGGCGCTGCTCGGCCGCTCCCGCTTGCCTTTCCTCTCGCGCTCCTGGCGTCACCTGTTGAAGCAGCCGGCGCTGAAGGTGGGGTGGGAGCCCAGGTAGCCCCCGGCGTAGGCCGCCATGCTCATGCAGTGGCGGGGCTCGGCGGCGATGGCCACCTGCATGGAGATGGGCCCCTGGAGCTGGAGGGCGCGCGGCCCCGTCTGCAGCCCCGCGGGCAGGCCCTGGTAGGAGGGCAGCGCGCCCGCCAGCTCCGCGCCCGCCAGCACGCCCATCCGGTGGCTGTGCAGGAAGTCCTGTGGCACCAGGCCGCCCAGCGCCTGCGGCTCGGACACGGCCAGCGCGTGCAGCTGCGCCAGCGAGGGCGAGTGGGCGTGCGAGTGCGAGTGCGAGTGCTGGGACAGGTGGGGGAAGTCCCGCGCCTGGAACAGCAGCGCCTGGGAGCCGGAGGAGGACGAGGAGGACGAGGAGGAGGAGGAAGAGAGGCCGCTGGAGGTCAAGGCGGGTCGCTGCACGGCAGAGACGGGCGAGAGGTGCATGTGCTGGGCCACCGACTGCAGGGACACCTGACTGGAGGGATGTGGAGATTTGGTCTTGTTGGCTTCCTTCACATCGTTGTCATGGGCACTGTAGAGGAGGGGGAGAAGACAGAAGACAGAATTAGGAGAGACATTCACAGTTGGTGACAACGTAGAAGCAATGTAACTGGAACCGTTGAGAGACTGAGCTGTGTGTCTACTGAAATGATGGGAATGCTGGCAGAGCGGCGGCAGCAGCGGGAGCTTACAGCAGCATGAGCTCAATGCACTTGGTGAGGTGGTCCCAGGTGTAGCCGGTGAGCAGGTGCAGGGCGGTGGTCCAGCTGGGGCTGATCTGCAGACAGATCCTGGAGGACGCCACGCAGGCCGCCGCCACCTGGGACGGACGGAAGCTCAGGAAGGCGTGATCTGGAAGAGACGGCACGGGGAGGGAGTTGAGCAGCAGGCCAGCCAGCAAAAGCCCTGCTCTTATCAGCTAGGCCATTTACGCCTTCCACATCCAGTCCCAATTACACAGACTTGTGAGTCTCACTGACTGCGTTTACATGCACTTTAGTATTCCGGTTATGAGAAACCCGGTTATTAATATCCCTGTTTACATGACGAATAACAGTATTCCGGTTACCAACAATAAAGTTCTATTAGCACTCCGTATCCCGGTTACTAATGTAATACGTGTTTTGCCTGAGAAACCGGCAGAAGGTGTATACATGGAACAGTATCCCAGTTTCTCTGGGAGTACACCACCTAGCATAACCGGAATACTCGTAACCTGGATAAGGGCTTATCCGGGGTTCCGAAATCGGAGTATGATGTTTACATGTGCAAATACAAAACCGGGATACTTCAAAACGCCGATCGTAACCGGGAAACTAAAGTGCATGTAAACACAGTCACTAACAGATGCTTTAGTTATAAAGTGGATTACAGCACAGGGAAGGACATTTTAAGACATTTCAGATCGGAGCTACTTATGTTTAAACTTTGAATGAAGTACACTACTCACAAAACGTTACGGGATATCTGGCTTTTGGTTGAAATATTGCTATTTTATCATGAAAGTATGGCATTTAAGCAGAAGCATGCAATGGTGATTTCCTCAAACTATTTATTGAAAGTAACAACTTTCACCCAAAAGCCAAACATCCCTGACTTTCTGTAGTGTATGCAGTATGCACCCTTCCATTTTTTTCTGACTTCACAGACAGTTATCCTCTCTGCCTCCCCACTTCACATTACCTTGCAAAGACACTTCCAGGAAGTAGTGGGTGTACTTGTCCATGAACGCTTTGGTCTTGGAGATGGAGGCGAGCGGCCAGCTGTTGTAGAGGTCGCCTTCCTGCACGGAGGCCTGGAGGTAGTAGTCGATGAAGTGGGCCGGCGTGGGGATGCACAGGTTCCAGTTGAAGGTCTCCAGCAGCAGCAGCTCCATCTTGATGAGGTCGCGCTTGTTGAGCACCAGGTTGAGGCTGCACATGATGCCCAGCGAGTTGAGCTGCTCCAGCTTGGGCACGCGGTCCTCCTTCTCCTCAAACTTGCCTGAGGACACACACACACACACACACACACACACACACACACACACACACACACACGGAGATGGTCACTGGAATGTCTGGCCACACAGGCCCTTCATTGTGTGCTGTCCAGACTAGTGCTGGGGCAAGAGATACACTATTCAGTGCCTGGGAAGGTCAGGCAAATTACCTGCTACACGAGATATAAAGCAGAATCAGAGTAACAGAACACAGCAGAGAACAGTGCCCTGAGTACTAGGCATGATAAACTTTCGATACACTAAAACCACAGTGACAGTGTTTCAAGAGCAAGCGAACATTTGAGACATAGTTAAAAACTGATAATACTTCAATACCTCAAGGTTGCTATACAAACACTGGTGGAAAGGGCAGATAAATATAGACATGGTGGTTTCTGAGGTTGTTCAGACAGGCCTTTTCAAAACCCTACTTAAATATCTTCTTCCGTGACAAAAATGTCAAAAATAACAAACATGGGCCGTAGAAAAAGCTCAAGAGCCAGAGAGAGCTAATCAGCAGACTACAATAAGCCAGCGTGATTACAGCCGTTTTATTCCTCCCTCATCCCTTTGCATACGAAAACACTGACAGTCAACTGAAGGGGTGGAGACTGATAAGATCTTGCCGTCTTATTTTCTCAAGCTTCCTTTCAACTTCCCCGTCTTTTTTTTTCTTTCATTGAGCTCCTTCCCCCTCTCCCTCCCTCCGCCCCAGCTGCTGCCTCTGTTCATCTTGACAAACGCTGGCTGGGCTGAGCTCCTTGCCTGGTGTGATTTTTACTGCTCATGCCAGGCGTGCCATAAACCCTGGAGGTCCGCGGCCCAGGCAGGCTAGGGGGGCAATTAGCAAACAGACTGTAATAGCGTCTAATGGCTAGAGACAGGAAATGGCCCACTCTCCTCCCCGTCTGCCCCGCTGCAGCGCGCTCAGCTTTGGCTCAACTCCGTCTGCACACAGCCTGCTGCATGGCTGGCCCACTGGCCCACGCTTGTTGGTCAAACAGGGCTGTTTTCTTAACTTTTTTTGGATTGCAGCTTTCTTGGAATAAATCACTTTTAAACTAAAAGGAGAAAAATGGGATCAAACTTTGTATGTAAAAACAACAGCGCATAACAATCACAAACCTCATGGAAAAGTCACTAATGTGCTTCAGACCAAACTGTTTTGTATCCAATATTCAATTAAAAAGCTGCACAGAGAGACTTATGATAGCCAGTGGCACCAAATGCATGCCTGATTCCAGTTAACTTGGATTAAGATAAGGCCTGAATGGGATGATGACTCCCTTTTTCATTTGTGAAAGAATGCATGAGGGCCACCGGATAAGATGTAAGGGAGGAGGCACAGACGTGGGGTGAACAAATGATTCAGGGGGATCAGGGCCATCGGTGCAGCCAGGTTCCAACCTGTAGGCTACTGCTCCAAGATTTACTAAAAAATTGCACCAAAACAGGCACCTAGGAATTAGGATTTGACAGGCAATTTACAAGCTCAAATGTTAGCAAGTTAGCAACAACAAAGCCAAGCAACCCTTCCCGGGCCCTGGATGATGGATCATCTCTCAGACAGCCGCAGGGACACATAAATAAATGAACTTTTACAAGACCTAGTACAGCAGGTACAAGATGTTAGACTAGCCTGCTTTGAGGTTTTCCCATACGGAGAGATATGGGATATTTTAATTTCAACCTGAAAAACAAATGACTGTCTAGTGTTGGACCAACTAAGCCACAGAGAGAAATGTTACCAAAATAATATCAAAATAAAACAAAACCTCATGTAGTCACTGAAAACCACATTTGCTCCCTTGCATTTATACTATTTAAAGCGCTGTAGGAGGCTTTTTAACAGCTAAGGAGATGGACACTTGCACTGAAAAACAAACCTAAAATACTTCATACCCTCAGGTGAACCCAAGGACTTTTTTGATTAATGTGACCATGGTGGAAATAATTGAAAAACGGATGGAAAAATAACAAGATATTCTACAAACTGCCTCTGCTTTTAATAAATAAATTACTCATTTTTTTAACATAGGCCTTGGACAACCTGGAATTTTCCAAACATTCTTGCTAAATGGTTGACTCACCATGTCGGTGGGTTTGTCATACATACAGTTGGGGCCTTATCACCTGCATGATACTGTTTGAAGTGTACACACATTCCTCTCCTCTGTTCTCACAGCCCCACAAAGAGGACGTGATCTCAGATACGGCCGCAACTCACCACCACCAGGTCTACTTTACCCTGAATGTCAAACAAGGGACTTGTAAATTCCGTGACAAGTTGTATATCTATCACTGTAATGTGTTTGCTATGATCTTCAAGGTCTTTTATGAAATGACTCAGCCAAAGACTGAGAATGCTGCTTTTGAAATCTAAAAAGGCAAGCGGAGGTCAATATTTCAGTGAAATGCTGACATCAGCATATGTGGATGTGGCGCTACTCAAAAACAATGTGAAGTATAGATTACCACACCAGCCTGTATGTTGCTACACATTCTCTCTGCCGTTTCCTTTCAATCAATACAGTGCTCATCTACCTTCTGCTCATATTTCAATATAGGCTATAATGCCCATTGTTTCTTACTGCCATTGTACTACAAACAAGACCGCTGTTTACTAATATTCTGAAGGTGACATTTGCAATTGTGTGTCCAATTTCTTTACGTTGTCTTTAAAAATTGTCCAAATCTTGCCAATGATGGTAAGTTCAGCATGGATATTGGCCACTACTGAGCTAAGTGGGCACTTATTTACCCCTAGGATAATTTGGCACAAAGTGATGGCCATTAATCACTGAGCCCTTTACATTCCAATCTTCATAAAAATGCATTACAATACACACCAGAACCTACACATTAAATCCATTAGGGAGAGGACTTCCCGTCAACAGATAAATGGAGTAGAGGACTACAAGTCAAGAAAAGGATTAATGAAAATATTTATAAAAGTAAGTTTGCATTTGTATGTATAAATGTTGTTATCTTTTCTCATCCTCGATCATCTATAATATATTTACGTGGACTGCCCCATCGCTTAGTAAAGGATCTTTGTTGTAAGTACTTTCTGGAAACCTTTATAATCTTATTGCTACAGCAGACACCAGCAACTTAGTGAGTTAAGAAAACACTGGTTGTTACAACTAAATCATCTTTAATCCCATCTATAGAAAGAAAAGGGGCGTCTTGACAGCCTTAAAAGAAATTCCTCTGTGCGCAGCAAAGGTCTTTAATTTGCCAGCTCGTCTTTCGTTGGGGGTGTGAAATTGGTCAGAGCTCAGCCACAGGCCTGCTCCGTGTCCTCACCCCCGGCTCTGAGCGCAGACAATGCAGATCTCCGGAGATCTTTGACCCAGGGTGCAAATGCATGGCAGCAGACAAAAAATGCTGCCAGAGGCATCTGCAGACAGTTCTGATGGGGAGCTGCTTATGCAGACTATGTGCTGCTATGTGGGAACAATGAACTGAAACGTGCTCGCTCGCTCACTCGCACTGTGTCACTTTTAAAACCACACAACACATGCCCACACACATAATACTGGGTTCTAAAATAACAGACACCCGATAGCCTACGCCAAAAGGCTACTCAAGATGTTAAAACTACATTCAAGACATTCAATAATGGTAAGGTCCAAAGACATTTTGGTATTTGATTTTCAACTTCACATAAGGTATTTTTTAGTAGTCATATGAAAAATACGATAATCTATGAGGGACAGCAGCAATCAGTCTTAAAATCTGCAATGCAAAAATAATTGTCTTAAGTATCTAGTGGGGGCTTAATTCCTTTGCATTACCATCAAACCCCTGAGGGACTGGGCTTTGGGGGTTTAATCTACATATCAGGGCTCCCCGCTGGGCCTTTCAGCTCAACCGTGTGCCCCCTCCTCTGTGTCTCGACGCCCACTTCTCTCTCCTCTTCCACTCTGCTCAATATCAGGCCTCCACCTGCCTTTGAAGCTCGCTCCTTTCCTGTTCTTTCCTTTCCTCTCCGCCAACTCCAACCCCCGAGGAAACTCAAGGCTGCTTTTTACGGAGGCCATTTCTCAGGGCCATTCAAGCCTGACTCTGACAAGGTGTGTCACAGAGGTGCAACTCCGGAGGCGCATACCACAAAGGGCTTTCCTCGAAAAGTCTCTGTCTCTCACACCACTAATACCTGCTGAAAACGTGTCCAATTTTTAAGGGGGGCAACATGTGCGATCTAAGGCAAATAAAACAAATAAGGACAAGGACAAAGACTGAATTTTGATTTAGCACGAGACCTGATGAAATACTTTAATCAATTTTAGTAACAGTCGTTAGTCCTTACAAATAATGGCCCAAAATAACACCCTTAGGAAATATACTGCAAGATTGGAATTAAACTTTTGAGACGCGTGAAACACTTGAGACAACGGGAAAATAATAATTGCAAATGTATTATTAAATATATATAATGTTCCCTTCTGCTGTGGTTTCTGAGCTGATCCAATCCCATCCCCCATATGATAGTGAACCGACCTGCTAAAAGTGTGTGTGTGTGTGTGTGACAGAGTGGTGGGGCTTTTGTTTGGGCCCAACTCGAGCAGCATATGGCAGGGGGAGGAGGGCTGGAGGGGGGTTGGGGTGGCTGCACTTTTTAAAGCCCCTCCACGAAGCCCTGTGACTACAGCTGAGGAGGTTCCAAAAACCCCATCAAAACACAATAAAGAACCAAAACAATCCCTCTCCTACTATTAAACAAGGCCAACGTGTTGCACTACTTACTGCAACACTGGACATACATGTTATATGACTGCAGCTAGGGTCTAACTCAGGGTCTCAGACTATTACTGTTTCAGACTTACTTTGCTTTTCTGAATCTCATATTTCATTAGACATTAAAGCTATTGTGCTTAAGAGCAAAGAACAAAGTATGGCTGTGTCTACCAGAGGCACAGAGCTGTAGTGACACCCAGATCTCACAACTATTAACGTGACGCATGTTTCCACTTTTTAAAAAATGTACAAGTGCTATTCCATAAACTTAAACCATCACTCACTCTCTCTCACACACACACACACACACACACACACACACACACACACACACACAGTTCCTCCCCCCCTCTCTAAGGCACGTCTCTTGTGAGTGGAACATATCCCAGTCTCACCAAGTGACAGTTTCATTAGATTAATTGCCCACGCTTCAGTGCTGCTCAAATGAACTCAAGCATGGCAAAATAATACATCATTATCACTGACTAATCTAGCCAGTGTGTAATTTTTCATTATTTTAGCTAGTCCATCCTATGTGATCATGTGACCCAAAAATACACCACACTGGTAAGAGAAATACTATATGTATTCCTTTCCCATGACAAAATGAGGCAAACACAGGCTAACTTCAAATACACTCTCTGTAAATGTAACTAATACAAAGTCCATCTGCGCCTCGCTACTGCTCCCTTATAAAAACTCACTCAATTGCTTAACAGGAATGTTAAGGGTGCAGTGAACATAAACCACCGGGCATAATGTGCTCTGGCCTTATAAAGCCCATGCAACAGTTCAGCGCCAGCAAATGCAGCTCACACTTTTCAGGCAAAACGTGAAATTTGCATCACAGTTTGTTTTTCTCTCCCCACGAGCACCACAGACAGCGCTTGATGCCAACGCTGGAGGAAGACTGGAGGCACTTACTGGCTAGGAGGAGGCAAGAGAGTGCAATGACGTAGAGCTGCTTGATGGCCACATCATAATGGTCCATGAAGAGGTCCAAGAGGTAGACAGCCAGATGGCGAGCTGTGGCACACAGCTGGTAGCGGTTACTCAGGATGGCCAGCAAGTCGGCAAAGTAGCGGCGCATGCCAATTTGGGGAGAGTGGGCATGGTAGACAGGCAACTTCAGTTCCTACAGAGGGAGAGTTGAGGAGAAAAAAAGGAAGGAAAATCACAGAGGTATTAATAAAGTACACCAAAAATAGATTAAACACTTTGAAAATGTCTCATGTAAACACTTCTGACCTTCAAAGGTGATGTTGGCATAAATTACTCCCTATAATTTTCTGTCATTTAAAATAATAATCACCTCTAAATTGAATAATCAAACACCTTCTTTCAAAACATCTTTACCATGATGGATACACAAAGGCTAATTAAATTGACTTGACTCAAGGGGAAAAATGACTTGGGCCAATAACCGAGACTCATTAGCAAGTCCTCTCATTTTCACATGAACACAGAAACTATTTCTTTGTAAGTGGCTTGTAAAACCTGCAAAGAATGTCTTGCATGCACTTTCTGTAAGTCTTCAGTGGAACTACATACATTTGTGAGCATATGTGCAACATATGTTTGCCCAAATACATGTAATAAGTAATTCAACACTTGAGTTGGCAGAGTTCTCATTAAACACTGAAATGAACTTAACAATCGTAAAATAAGAAAACACAGGGATAATATCTGAAATCATTTAAATAGACCAAATGTGCATCAGCATGGACTATATAACAGATCCAGCTCATATTCATCTGAAAAACAGCGGGACTTGTTTGTGTTGTTGACACATGAGCAGCTGACCTGCCTCTCCATGTGTGTAATACCCCAACAAAAAGCTCAACAAATGTCAGATGCAAACTTCACACGTCAAAATGTATCTACTTCATGATACTTTGACAAATACGCTTGTGAATTCTCAAAATGAAATAAATATGACAAAATGATATGTATATGTAGCAGACAATATTTCCTAGAATACATATATTCAAGTTCCAGCTGTAAAATGCAGAGCTCATGTGCCACAGTCCATAATAGTTCTATTTCCATTATGAGACTTAGGTGTAGTCAGAATGCTCTTACAATTTATTGTAGATATTTTTGAAGAGACAAAAAAGTGATCATGGAAACTGGTAAATTCTAGGGCAATCTAACTTTCATGTTCTTTAAACATCAAAGACCTTTTAGGCAAGTGCTGTGTGGACATATGTGTCAACTCAGGTGTAGAAAAGACATAGACCATGTGTCCCAACATTAGCCTACATGACAAATCCAACAGCATAAAACCAGCCAAAGAGATTGAGGACAATGTTGTTGTTTTTCATTATATATAATGTATTCAATGGTGTGTACTCGATCTATTGTTATTCTGTATATTATTATGAACATAAAAGAGATGTCATAGAAACACATTCGCTTTGGACAAAGTGTCTGCCAAATACCATAAACATGAACATGAACATAAACATATACAGGCACTGTTTGATTTTATTGGGGCTTTTTTTGTCTGAGCTTCTTTTGGCATTTATGGATTCAAACTACACTCCAGAGTACCTTTTAAAGACAGCAGAACGTATTTGCCAAATTTTAGATGTTACCAGCCATAGCTAGCCTACACCACCTGAGATGGCTGAAAGACATTTGAATGGGGAATGTTCTATTCTTTAGCTTTAGCCAATAGTTCTCTATGACAAAATGTGTATAAATATGCTTAGAGATGCATAGGCAGGCATATACTAATCTCAGTCGACATTTGAGACCAAATGAGGCCGCCATGAGAGAAATCAAATGTGTCACCAGACAGTGCCACTATGCATCCATGCAAGCAAGCACGCAGGCGAGCAAACAAACAAATAACCAAAACAAACACATCTTACTTTTATGCGGAGAGCTTGATGGATGTCCGCAGCCAGCTGTCCTTTCCACCATTGCGACTCTGTTTCCATTTCTTCCCATCCAGAACGCACCAAGAGTAGGCTATGAAATCAACCCTACAGGATAATTTCAGAATGGGATGAGCATTCTTGTCCGTCTCAAAAGATTACCCTACTCTGACCAGAGACTACAGTGGGCTAATTAAATACACATTTAAAAACAAAATCATTTGAAACATGCAAATAAATGCACGTAATACATAGGTCAACATTTGATAAGGTCAGTGAACCAAATAGGCCTAGTGAGAATCAACTAAGTAACACGACACCGGACAACAGCAAATGTGTAGGCTATTGCGGGTGGGGATTTAAATGGCAATTTCTTCTGGAGTTCGACTAAAGAGCTAGTTTATAGCCTGCGGCTTCTGTTACTTTCTGACAACTGTTAAAAGCACAAGGAAGAAAACCATAGGTGCAGTAGGCTAGGTTATAGTTTGGTGATAGTCGCCTAATGCTGTCCCACTCCCGCATGTTATCAACACCACGAGAAAGCTTGCAGCTATTGATGAACTCGAAGCTTTGTGTTGAGATAGTTCAACGGTAAATTCAAAGTGAACAACAGAAGGGAAAATACCACCAAACAGAATGAAACAAACACAACACAGACCATTGTGCCATATACTAATCTTAATTCGCAAAACTGATAAAGCATTTGTTACGCTCGTGCCCCTTACCACTCCGAATGCAATGCCCCGGACCCCTTTGTCTCAGACCAACATCCTGAAATTCCTCGTTGGAAGTTTTTGTTTAATCCTCCTTCAATAAGGAACAATAAGTACGCGTGCGTCCGCTGGAGGAGGGAGCAAATCGCGATACCTGTGTAAAGAAGACAGTTCCCTTTTTAACTGTGGTCCACTTTTAACTGCTTTTCTTGTGCTTTTCTCCCAGTGTGCTCAGCCAATACACTGGATTGGTTTCCCCACAGCGGCTATTGAGGCTACTCGTGAATCTCCCTACGACCAACGGCAAAGACTTGTGGGAGCTGTAGTCCACTACAAAAGTCGATGGCACCTACTCTTTGCCTTAGCCATGAATGGATGACTGAAAAGATCTGATTGCAATGCATGCGCGTAGCGCAAAGATGCCTTTTTGGCTATTTCGATGGACGGGTGACTGGACAGAGGAGTATTGAAAAGCTTTCACCGCATCAATGTAGGATTATGCAGCATTATTAACATTACATGAGCGTATAATGAATAACATAAAGTTAAAGTTAATCTGAAAATTTTAAATAGGTACATGTGAATCATCTTTTGATGCTGAAATAATAATAGTGTAGATTGTCAGAAATAACCTAAGGATCTGTGCGTCATTGTTCCCCCTTTTTTTATTATGACCATGTTGACATGTGTTGAGACCTCTTTCCTGACACTACCACTAGGGCACAAACTGGACAGAACACCATACTGTATTATCAAGTTTTATAGTTTTATAGTTACAAACTAAGCCAGAGGTGTGGGGGGGTGTGGGGGGGAAGCCCCCCCCCCCCCCCAGCTTTTGTGATTTGCCCAAAAATACAACAACAGCCTTTTGGACTTACAATAGGATGTGGGTCATTCCGTGTGAATTCAGACAGAAACCAGGAAATTGATTATTGCACCGTCTCAAATTTTGCTCAAAGTTTGTAGGCTACATAATATCTCTAAAATCTTTACTCCTAGCTTGCCCAATCTTTTAAAGATGGAAGACAAACATGTTCTCAGACAGGACCAAGAGTTTGTACTGCATGCCCACTCTTTTTGCACTTTCCCCCAAATCTACGGCCTTGTAGAAAGTCAGTGAGCATGACATGCAAACTATTAATGGTTCAGTTAGATTTGAACTGAAGTGTTTGACAGGCCTTGGTTTTGGGACCCATTCTTAATATAGGTCTGAACAAAGTCGGTAACAACCATATCTGATTTGACACAGAATGATTCATGTTTAAAATGATTGCTTCAAAATGTTAACACCACAAGGCTAGACAAGACAACACAATAATATCTAAGCAGGCACGTTATAGTGTTATTTGTGAAAAGAGTGATTATATCATTTAAAATTTGGACATAATATGGGGAAATGTTTTCGTTATTATTGCAGTAACATTTAGTCCAACATACAATAATGTTGCTTGACACTTCTATTAGCAAGTGTTTCAACAAGGCAAAAATGTATACTATTAAAAACACTTTTTAGTACACAAAAACTGCCTGTTGTTGCATGATACACTGACAGCGCAAAGTTTCATTTACTGAACAGGCCTATAACACTCTACTGATCATTTCCTAAAGTTCACAACATCATCTGGATCCTTCATCAGCTTTTTGGCTCTCCACATCAAAGTCCTGGTCTGCGTAAATGAGAAATCCTGTGAAGAGACTGTCTGTCCAGTATGGGTCAAAAAATAAACCATTCTGTTCTGAGTAGAAAATCTGCAGCCAAACTTGGTCATCCTTCTTCAGACGCAAAATTGTTGACCCCGATGCCACATCATTATTGCCCGTGTTAGCATCAAAGGTCCTGATTTTATATTGACCATTTTGTACTAATCCAATTGCCAAGTGTTTGTTGGCCAAATTGATGTCGTAGGTGAAGAAATACACACCTGGAACGGCACATACAAACTTGCCGCTGCTGGCATTGTAGTGCCCCCCTTCATTCATCAGGATGCGGTTGAAGCGGATGGGTAAGCGCTCCTTTGGGTAACTCTTTGTTACTGCCACAGAGAAGGCTGACCGCCCCCTTGATCCACAGCTGCAGCCACCCATGGCTCCAGCTTCTCCTGGGTCTCCAGGGTCCCCTTTCCCTCCTCTCACACCAGCCAGACCTAGGGCCCCACGCACACCTTTGAGGCCCCTGGCTCCTGCTTTCCCCACTATCCCAAGACGGCCTTTCGGTCCAGGCTTTCCAGGATTTCCGGGTCGACCAGCATCTCCTTGAAAGAATGAACACAAGCAACATATGACTGCTGCATGGTGTTGCCACCTGCTATGCACAGAAAATAGAATACATTTCCCTTGGCCTCTGCCTACCCTACTCTTTCAACTTGTTGTTAACAACAAGTCACGCTTAAGTCCTCTACATCTCCTACTACTGTAACTCTGTGTAAGTGTCAAGTCTTATATGTTGGTTACCCCTGGATATACATGTAACTCTATGGTATAACAGCATCCTGGCTCCTCGCCCTGAGGCAAACAGCAGCAACGGACTTCAACTATTTGTAGGACCTGGCACTCTTCAGCTGCTCTGAGCAGAAAACAATTGGCCCCCTCTATTTGCAAGGTAGCATACCGCAAATAACAGAAGGTATGACGGATCTACCTGGGGTCATCGTGACAGGTAATGAAAAATCATAATAATGCACTTTTACATAAATGTCACTAACGTCTCTAATAGGAAAACATGAAGATGTGTCCTATGACACAGATGAAAGGCTAGCTATTGTCAGCGATTGTATGCATTTTCAAGCCCATAACATTTCTTGTCATGTTCAGTAATCATCTCCCGACCATCTGCTAGCTGCCCATTCTGTGAGTACACTGTGAAAAGAAGCGGTCTCTGTAGGCAGCTCAGGCTCCGAAAACTGGAAACAAACAAATATGGGCAGCCTGCCCCCCAAACCAAAATTAAACCCTGTGTGGAGTGTACTGAAGGGAGCTATACCTCTCTGGTGTGTTTCCATTGGTGCTCGATATAAAATATAATATGCATTGTTTTGGACAAAAGCGTCTGCTGCTAAAAGATTTAAATATAAACATAATCATAAACATAAACATAAACAACCGAGACTTCCTGCATAATCCCTGACTGCACCTTTAATGCACAGACATACCATGACAAGTTAAACTACCCACTAATGTCAGTTACAATTCAGAATGTATTGGGAAAATGGGCATTTCAAATGAAGAGATCTTCCATTGCAGCCTTAGAATCTGAATCAGGAACTGAATCTCCTCATGCATATGTGTGTGCATATGTGTGCGAGTGCGTCTGTGGGTCTGTTTGTGTATGTATGTGTGTATCTGTGTGTGTCTGTACAAACTACAAACTGCACTACCATTGTGTGTGAGAGTGTGTGTGTGTGTGTGTGTGTGTGTGTGTGTGTGTGTGTGTGTGTGTGTGTGTGTGTGTGTGTGTGAGAGAGAGAGAGAGAGAGAGAGAGAGAGAGAGAGAGAGAGAGAGAGAGAGAGAGAGAGAGACACTCATTCCATCATAAAGCCTTGCGTGACCAAGAATTGAGCAAATAAAGTAAATAGCTCCTCTCCCAACTTGGTCTTGAGCCATTCACACACTGATACAGTAGGTAGTCAAATTGAACATACTAAAATGAAACAAATTTCTCCCATCTTAAAAGACAAATATTGGAAATATTGGCTATCCAAGACACAAAGCAAGATGCAATGCTTGACATTGGGCAGAGAGTTTGTCTTAGCAGACTACCTAACAAATATACTGTAAAAGACACAAACTTAAAGGGATAATCCGGAGTGAAATGCACTTTAGATCAATTTTTCGGACTATTGGGAGTACATACGTTGAGTTGACACCAAAATCATGTCATTCGGATGTATTTTGAGAAAGTTCGAGCTCACCGTTTTTAGCCAAAACTCGTTAGCCTGGAGGTGACTCGGGCATGTCATTTCGCCGCTACAAAACGCTATTTTTATACCTCTTCTACTGTTCCAAACAACACTACACTTACGTGGTAGTGAGTAGAGGGTCCCTAAAGCCAAACCGAAGTATCCCCACGTCTTTATGTGGTCGGATAGAGAGTCCAGAATGAATTTAATCGAGTCAGTACCTTTCCGGAAATGTCGCTGTTGCAGCTAGCAACGTTTTCACAACACTTTACTAACATTTCCGGAAAGGTACGGACTCGATTAAATTCATTCTGGACTCTCTATCCGACCACATAAAGACGTGCTGATACTTCGGTTTGGCTTTAGGGAACCTCTACTCACTACCACGTAAGTGTAGTGTTGTTTGGAACAGTAGAAGAGGTATAAAAATAGCGTTTTGTAGCGGCGAAAGGACACGCCCCGGTCACTTCCATGCTAACGAGTTTTGGCTAAAAACGGTGAGCGCGAACTTTCTCAAAATACATCCGAATGACATGATTTTGGTGTCAACTCAACGTATGTACTCCCAATAGTCCGAAAAATTGATCTAAAGTGCATTTCACTCCGGATTATCCCTTTAAGGAAAACACTAACAAAATATAGACTCAGTGAGCACCGATTAGCCATTGAAACCGGGAGACACAAAAAAACATGGCTCCCAAGTAATGAACCCCTATGCCAGCAGTGCAGGGACAGTGATGTTGAGACAGAGTGCAACTCATTCCAGTCAGTTGATATCTACTTTCCAAAACTTGATGAGAAACACCCTGGATTTAGTTCTTTACTAAACCTAAATAAACTGCAGTACTTGCTAGGAGAGGAAAAGTACTGTCTCATAGCTGCACAATACCTTGTGAACACACTGATGAACTCACATACACCATATCTACATGCAGGCAGTCACCATACTGCTCTCAATGAATAGTTCTATTGAACCGATGTATTTTTGTTGTACTTTTGTTCACAAATCTCAGTGAAGTAGTATGTTTATATAGATGTCTATATTATCAGTTTAAATATGTATATGTTTTGTCTCTGTAATTGTTGTTATGTCTTACCTTTACATGTACCAATTGCTTTGGCAATACAAGTTTTCATTTGTCATGCCAATAGAGCATTTTGAATTTGAATTTGAATTTGAATTTGAATTTGAATTTGAGAGAGAGAGAGAGAGAGAGAATACTTGTGTGAGTGTGTACAGTATGCGTGGGCATCTATCAGGGGGTCAGGATTTGGAGGGTCAGCTTATTCAGCATGGCTGGCCATTTTTAAAAATAGTGCCATCATGCTAACTTCTGGACACAACGACTTGTCTATGTGGATTGGCTGGTTCCAGCAGGGAGGATCAGCCAATCCACATGGATGACATCATTTGTGCCCATTCCTGTTCTTTGTGAGGCCTAATAATGCTTGCTGTTTGTGTTTCTATTATATATTCATTCACCATGTACTTACAGCAGTGCGTGTAGAAAATTAACGTAATATGCTATTTATTTTTGCTTTTCTTACAGATATTTTTTTCAACAAACCACTCCAGTTCATCATTGTGGACCAACCATAAACCATTATTGTCTGATTTATTTATCTGACAAATAATGATTTTACTTTCATTTGAAGAGTGCCATGTTATTCATACCCTATTTTTTATTAGCAGGGAATCAATACATTTATATTTGCATGCAGAAGAGAATAACGTTCCTATGCACAGCAGCCTTCTGATTTCCAGGTGCTGGTGATGTGTCGTTAATAGAATCCAAAAAAAGTGTTCACTTTTTGGATTTATATTTGCATGTTGTGCTGTTGGCCTAAATAAATTCTCAATAAGATGTTAGACTAGAGGGCTATATTGATCTTGAAAATATATCCCAAGGTGTCGCCGTTTCTGGACTTTCGCCACCAAACTAGGACCGAGAGTGGAAGCTCATAAATTGGTCAGAGCCTGTATCCTCAGAGAACGGAGCTAGCTAGTGATTAGTGATTTCAGTCTATTTTCTGGTAAAAACATATTGTAGAACTCCACAAATTGCAGCATACACTGCACCATAAGATAAACACAATAATAGTGCAATACTGACTCTGATATTTCAGAACCTCCTGAGGCCTATGTAGATCACAAATATCCTAATACAAGTATCTCAATTTTGGGCTAAGCCAACTGAAGCACAGTGTCTGAGAAGGGTCCAGCTGCAGCATTATTGCAGTGTCTTGCCCACCCAAAAGTGTTTATTTTTCAGTTGTGCATCTGCGCAGTGTGCAGTCTCAAACTCAGCTTGGGTGTAGGTGAGTTGGTGCTTTTTTCACATTGATCTCTGTTTCTCAAAGTCACTGAGTGCTGTCAGTACAAGAAACCCCCCCTCCAAAACAATCAGTGCTATCTAGCTCGAGTTACTGCAGCCAACAGATAGAACAGCAAAGCAGCTACAGTGCTATAAGCCTGGCTATCACCACACTAAGCTCAAACTTTTGAGCTTGAACATTAGTCTGGGGAGTCTGTGCTGTGTTTCTGCTGCACAAGAGGCGTTATCAATGGGCATAGTTCAAATGACTCTGGATGAATCTAGTCCTTTAACCAATCAGGCCAACGATCCGGGTGCACCTGGTGGATTTTAAGTCAATTTGTGATTGGTTCCAGCAAACGTAGATAGGAAGCAGGAGAGATAATTGTGTAGGTTTCCAGCCTGAGCTGCAGGGCGAAATCCAATGCCCTGCAATGAGTGCAATGAATTTAAACATGTTCCCAGAATGTAGCACTGCAGCTGCCTGCCTACTCTAGATGTTGGCAGGGATGGGCAAAATACATCAAAATGTGTTTTCAAATAAAATATCAAATACCCTCATTTTAAGTGTATCAAAATAAACTACAAAATACCACACCAAGTATCAAAGTCAAATATTGTATTTTTGTATTTTGAAAGATACTCTTTAAAGGGAGCATGATATCACTCTGCAAATCTTCCATGTCTATCTAATCTCTTCCTTCATCAGTACATTGACTCTGTTGATTAAAGGCGCTCTAAGTAATGTTGGGTACGTCATTTCTGTTGACGTTCAACACAGAGGTAGCTCACTACTCCTCCTACTCCCTCCCATGCAATTGAAACTCAACACGCTTAGAACATAGAGCATCTTTAAGTGGACAGCGTTTGAAAAGCAACAGCTTTTCTCTGCCTATGAGACATTCCATAACCTGCAAACAGTTAACAGATCAAAATGCTGACCTGCCTGTTACATCTCATAGCCTAAATACTATATCAGAGATGCACTCAAAAAGTCACAACTGAACTTGCGGTACAAAATGGAGACCTCTGGTGACCTGATGAAGTCCCTGACATCATCAATGCATGCCCAGGATTGAGCAGTATCAACTACACAACCGTTTCCATGTCTTCCGATTGGATGATTAAGAAACTGTTTCTCAAGAAACCGATCATTAAAGTTCTCAAGAAACTAGAGGTTGGTATGAGGGAGTGTATTGTGTGTGTGAGCAAGCCTGGTCATTTTCATCATGTTGCATCAGATGATACGGGGCAACCACATAACCGGTGCTGTGTCTTCTGATTAGATGATTAAAGTTCTCAGCAAACTTGAGGTTGGTGTGTGCAACCTACACACGTTACTCATCATGCACTAGATCATGTTCCTAAACCTGAATCCTGCAACTCAAGCTAGGTAGTAGGCCAACTGATATTTTTGTGTTTGTGTTTTGTGTTTATGTCAATTTTGATCCAATTTGACCGCTTTGCTATGTTTCCCACCCAAAAAATCTAGAGTCATCTAGAACCATCCCTGTTGAACATGAGTAAATGGCAAAGAAATGAAATAGTCATACCTCTCACCCCCTTCTCTCCCGACTCCCCATCCTTCCCATCCTGGCCATCCTTTCCTGGAGACCCCATCCTGCCCATGATGCCAGGAGACCCAAAGGCCCCTGGTTGACCTGGAGGCCCCTGAGGGCCTGGATAACTGCAAACCAGCTGTGAAGACTGAATGGTGAGGTTGCGTCCTCTCTTGTATGCGAGCATATCAGTGGAGACAGAAGGCAGTATGCATACAGCTATGCAAAGCTGGAGAATGGGGCTAACTGCAACAGAGAGAAAGGAGTGTTGTTTTCACCTCAAGGCAAAGTTTACAGAGCAACAGTTGTGCAGTCTTCTACAGTTAATAACCTAGTGCCAGATAGCCTACATATGAAACAGATACATTTGGAATGGTTGCCAGAGCAAAACGGGCGACTCATTTCTATAAAAAAAATACTTACCCAATGTTCGAGGACTGCATGGAATATCCCGACCAAAACTCGTCAGTGGATCCATAATGATAAGGCTATGAGCTAATTTAACAGGAGATTGTTATGGAAAATTAGATTGCAGCGATTTCTTTCTCTACGCTAAGCTGAACATGATTGCTTTCCCCCCACTCAACCACATTGTACACAAACCTTCTCAATCTGTTTTTTTTACCACAGCGATAATACTCTCCCAGGCAATACTTTCACCATGATGTAATCGCAAGTTTGTTCCAAACTGGTGGGGAATAACAGTTTACCAACATACATAAAACACTGTCTAAAATCTCTAATGTGTTAAATTAATGAAATCGTATTGACTTCTTAGCCTACACGTGTAATCAACTCTGTCCCTCGAATGTTCTGCCCTGACATGTTTGAAAAGTTCTCAGCTATCTGGGCGTTGTTAATGCATTAGAACATAATTCCAAGACGTCCCTAGTTGTAGCCTAGTCAGTCCAGTGAGCTACGCCAGATGTGAACAACTTTTTCCCCCCAACAAAGCTTAGGCAATGAACATACAGCTCCACAGCTTACAAGATGACGCACAATTCCCAAAATACAGTGTAACTTACCATATCTTCTCAGGCGTCTTTAATCTGCATGTTGTTAACGCTCAAGTTCACAGTACAGTTCAGCATCACAGCTGCGTTAAAACGTTACCGCCCCCCAAACATAAAATAAAAATAAACAGACGTGCGCACATGTTTTCTGAGTTTCTGCATAAAGTTTTATTACACCAGACAAGTCTTGAGGAGGAAAATCGATATCGATTTATAAACACAGATGCAGACAGCCCTTAAAATAAAAGTAAAATGGCATATGTCTGAGATGAATGGGAAACCAAAACAAATAGTGAATGACAAAATTAGCGACCTCATCATAAGCGCTACAAAACGCATCAATATGTCCATGTTTGAAATAATTAAAAACTGTATAGATTTTAGCATGTGTCTCCTTGCTATGGAGAAACGACTAGGGTAGGAAACAGGACAGGATTGCAGACTTGCAGAAAATAATCCCTTTTATCTGGCATAAAAGATTATATGGGTTCCCCCAAGTCTATGCTTCATTCTTGCAGTGCCCAAGTGATCTAAGGTGGCTGAACAGCACTGAAGATCTATAACAAGTTGGTCCACCACTGATGGAGCTCGAGAAAGCCTGGTAAACACTAGATAACCATTCAGCTTGACAAAAATGTTGGTCCACTCAAGCAAGGCTGGTAAAAGATGGCCAACGGTGTAAGGACGACCAGCTGTTTGCACTACAAGGGCTTCCCGTCCACGACAGGGAGCACAGAGTTCGGTAAGAGAGTGGTGCGTTCCCTGTGACCTCTGAGGAGTGCAGGGAGAAGAGCCGTGGCCCGGCGGCAGAGCGGAGCTCACTGGAACAGGAAGGAGGCCATGGGGTCGTCAGCCCGGGGCCGCTTCATCTGGAAGGCCTCCATCTCCTCCTCGGTGGGCTCCCGCACCTCCTTCAGGCTGTTGTAGGGGCGCTTCCTCTCGTCCAGCAGCATGATCTCCGCCACCTCCTTCTGCCACTGGTCCTCCGCCAGCAAAGCCTGGGCACCAAGACACGGAACACGTTTGGGTTAGAACGACACACAAGAACACACAAGAGCTGGCCATCCAGAGACAAATAAGGCTATTATTATTATGCTGTTACAGCATCTTCCGAGAAGAGATGCCAAAAAACACCAAACTTGGGTTACAGAGGAGCTTGATAAATCAGACACAAATACTGTATACAGACCTTCTTGAGTTTCTCTCTCTTCTTCGCCTCGTCTTCCTCGTCGCTGCTGTCTGAATCCCTCCTCTTGTGCTTCTTGTCCTTCTTCTTCTTCTTCTTCTTGTCCTTCATCTTCTCTTGGTGAAGCTGGTGGAGTTCATCACATTCTAGTGTTAACGCACTGCATTTACAGAGATGAGCAGAGAGACACAGGAGCAAGAGAGCAGAGTAGCCTACCTCCAAGAGAGTCTTTGGCATCTCCTCTTCCTCAGCAACTTCCAGCCCTTCTTCAAATGGAACGCAGGAGGTGGTCTGTGCAACCACAATATGGTTCATCAGTGATTTCATTAAAGAAAATGTCATTAAAATCAGCAGGATTCTAGAGTGCGTTAACTCAACATGCAGGTGAATGCAGCGCATTTCAAACTTACCATTGTTTTCTTGCCTGCATCTCCTGTGCAGTAACTCTGTTTGACCATTGAGTGGCAGCATTTGTAGCCCCACATGCCATCTTTCCAGTAAGAACCCCAGATGCACTGAGAACAGGAAACAGTTTCATTTCATCTTAAGTCTATACAGACAACATTGCTGTTATACAATCAACCCATTCCCAATGCCAATTAGGACAGATGTCAAACAATCCATAATGAAGAACGAGCACATCTGTAGATAGAATTCCTATTCCGTGAGCAGGTGGAGAGACGTACTATGTGGTTGTTGATGAGCACATCCTCTTCGTATTTGGAGCGGGCAATGGCCTTATCCTGTCCTTTGATCACGGCACCATGACGAGAGTACTCCACATACTCCTCTGTCTGAGCCAACAGCAGCTCACGAGGAGGGGCATCTAAATGCTCTTCACCACCGTACTAGAACGTCAAACAATTCAGACAAAATGGTGGTGAGTTCAAAAGATTCACAAGCTCTCTCAAGTTTATTTTTGCACTGTCTATATTTACCTTTTTAAGCAGTAACAAGCACTTTTAAAACCTATTGTGTCGATTAATTCACAAAACTTTCACTTTTTAAGTTAGGCATAGTTAGTGGGCTGTTTTGAGAACAAACCAATGACAAGGAGGACTACAAATGGCAATCATCCTGTGTATTCTGAGAAATCAGGTTTGGACAATCCCCCCCAGGTTGTGCCCCCCAATCCACCAACTCAGTTCAGTATCAACACAGTCTCATCCATGTGTAACGTGTGCATGCCAATCTGTATGGCCATTGTGTTTTACCCTTTCTAGGATGCTCTCCTTCTGCATCTGCTTGAAGTCCTCCTTCTTGACTTTGAAGGACTGATGCAGCAGCTCCAGTTTGGTGGGGTCTGCCTGCAGGTGCACCTCTGAGCCTTTGTCATAAGCCTCCCAGGCAAATACTGATGGAAAAGACATAGGACATCCATCAGTTCACATACAGTGGGTATAGTAAGTATGCACACCCATGCTAAAGTTGACTAAAAAGAGGAATATAAAATCATCTTTTGAGAATTGATTGTAATGTCTTAATTGAAAAATGAGTAAAAATCAAACCGCTAAGGACACTAATTTTCTTTGTGATTGAAGAATGTATCGTAAATAGATAAATGTTCTTCCTTAAATACAGCTTGCATAAGTATTTGACCCCTATGTTAAATTCCCATAGGAGCAGGAGGATTTTTATATGTTTTTATTTTTAAAGGCCAGCTATTTCATGGATCCAGGATATTATGCATCCTGATAAAGTTCCCTTGGCCTTTGGAATTAAAATAGCCCCACATCATCACATACCCTTCACCATAGCTAGAGATTGGCATGGTGCTTTTTCCAGTTAGCCTATTAGCCTGTTTGATTTGGATTGAGCTCAATGCAAATCAAACAGGCTAATAGGCTAACTGGAAAAAGTGTTCAAGTAAGTCAACATAAGTGAAGAGAAAGATGCTGGGCCACTTACACTGAGTTGAGGCCATGTTGATGGTGTCACCAGTGTAACGCGCAAAGTTGTCCCCAGCATACCCGACCCTGCAACACCAAGCACATGGTCAGAACATGCAGACCCACAGGACAGGTGTACTGTCTGCCACTGAGCTGCCTTATAGACATCAGACTTACTCCTCTGGGTTCTTCCCTGTGTTGGCATACGGGTTCTCCCTCATGGCTCGAGTCTTGGGGTCATAATAGGCTGAGTTTGGATCCAAGTTTCTGAGGTACTGTAACGGAAAGATAGTAGTACAGTTCATTAGCTTGTTCATTTTTAAGTAGAAATATCAAAAGATATAGACTTAAATGTGCCTTGGGTCATTTCATGTCAAATAACATAGACGGTGGCAGTTTTTATATTAAAATGTTTTTTAACCTGCCAGTCCTATAAATGTATGGATGAGCAGGTTTGTTTGAACATTTGAGGAAGACCGACACAGCAAATGATGGCAGGGCGGTGCCAGGAGTCCATGGCAATGTACCTTAGCAATGTCTTCTCGAATTCTCAGATTTCTGACAGTGATTCGTCTTTTTGAGTCGAAGTTCTGTCCAGGCATATCGATGTCATCGGCGTATTTATCCTCGTCTTCATCCTCGCTGTCATGCTCCCGCTCCTGCCACGACCCACATCACATCAGTGAAGATAAAACAAACACAAACACACACACACCACAGCTTTAAGAGTTGCACTCATTGTATGAACTTAAGCATCTTTTGCTTTTAAATAAAATAATTGACTAGAAAAGCCTTCTCAACTGTGCTCAGTAAAATGCCAATATAAATGAAATGAATTACTAAAATAACACACATATAACGAATGCGCTGTATGTACAGACCCTTTTCACGGATGACCTTTACAGTTATGAAGTAGGAGTGGTTCATTATGTAGGTGTAATGGATCAATACATCACAGAGCCGTTTAGGATATTGTTATGGTAACGTCATCTGATATGAACAGTTTAAACCTACCGCCTGGTCCACAAGCTTCCCTGATGCCAATTCCTCTTGCAACCTCTGTGCTTTTAGAGTGCGTTTTGCCTGTTGAAAGAAACTTCATGAAATACACATATCTCATATAACAATAGCAAATACAGCAACAGAAATCAAGGGAGAAGTGTGGATGATCCAAAAGTTTATCTGAGGAGGACAGTAAAGGGGAAATGGTCCATTGCAGGACTGAGAGCACTCACCAAGTCAACCTTGGAATACTCCTCCACAATGCGCATGTGATCGTCTGGGTCATAGCCATTCCAGCGGTCTCTTTTCCCATCATAGTCCAGGGACAGTGTGAGTTGGTCATGCTCATCTGGAGCCATGCCTGTACCAGTGAATTTGGCCCCCACTTTCCTGGGACGCTGTTATGGAGGCAAATAAATGGCAATAAATTGACTGTTAACTTGGGTAATATGGACCTTGGGGAGAAATCATTGCCCCATGACAATATCAAGTGCACGCTATGTGATATATGAATGCTGCTCCCACCTCCAGGCAGTCCTTCTTCTTATGGGTTAAGGCGCCGCAGTTTTCACATGCACCCTTGCGGAACTTCGTGCTGACTGATTTCTGTAATTGCCATTGAAAACAAAAGCATATTGTCAGACAATAAGCAACACGGTTACCACCCAGAGCTTCCAAGAAGTATTTCTGCTCTAACTTTGAGAAAAGGGCACCGACCTCCTGCACACCTCTCTTGTACCATTCTGAAATATTTGAAAACGTCTCCTCAGTTTCATCCTGAGGCCTCTGATGCTTGAGTGTGGGACGCTTTGAGGGGTCGATATACCATGGCACTGATGAAATGTACTGAGGAATGTGAGGGTTGATGTCCCTAGAAGATGATGCAGATGACAAATGAAAAAATAACCAGAGGTGAGCTCCAAATATGATTAGATCTGGGTACATAAAGCATTAGCATCTGATTCCCTTCAACCAGGCTGCAAGTGAGGCTACTAATAAGCCATTCCAGAAGGGACCTCTACATCTCCTCGGACAGTCAGCACATCTTCTAAAGGAGGTAACAACTTACTTTCCCTCCTCGTCCACTTCGGCTGGGGCATTTCCCAGCTTCCTCTGCTCCTCGAGCTCTTTCTTCTTCCTCCAGTCTTCACGGGTCATCTTCTTGGGCTCCTCCAGACCCACCACCCCCTCTTGGCCAGTTTCTGCTGGTTCCTGCTGCTGCATGATTTCTGCTTAACACAACACAGAACATATTTTAATGCATATTGTAAACAGTAAGGCATCCCTATTATTTACAATCATCGTTATATAAACGAGCTATTAGGTAGGTAAGTAGCTAGCTTAACTTAGCTATTTAGCTAACGTGTAACAGACACCTACTAAGCATTCAACTAATTTTGAGCCAAGCTCAAAGCAGCGGTATTTGACTGTGTAGGCTTATTCTTGAATATATGAAACGTAACATTATGCTTTTAAGCCATTTGGGATCTTAGGCAGGCTGCCAAATTTGTATACGCAGCTAAGTTGTTAGCTATTTAGCTACATTAGCTTGCCATCACGTTGAGTGACCATTCGCTTTTTCGGTTGAAATTAAATAAGCATTGCCACTCGCCATCTTATCAGTCATCAGCTTTCATATACGGAATGAATTTCTGTAGATGGCAACCCAGTAACTGTGAATGTAATGATAGAGCAGTTGATAGTTACCTTGCACACGTCCTCAATATACAATACTGTGTTTACAAGGTTTTGGTTCCCATGATCCGGAAGTAATAGGCAGAAGGGAACAAGACAGCAAGCTGACGAATATGTCAAAATAAAAGTCTAAATAAGTCGTGAAATAAGTTATTCTGTAGGCTACTAGGCTGGTTTATCAGGCTAGTAGGCTACATCATGTACCATATAGAAGTTTAAGAAACGCTTGTTTTAAAATGACACAAGTTGAGCCATCCTCAAGGCCTTGGAAGCCCACTGAATAAGAGCCTTTAGTTTTAGTTTGATTGAAACTTTTGAATAGTCTACATTCAGAATAGTTTGAAGGCTTTTTGCATTTCACAGGGACAATTAAAGCATTTTGAACCTTTGAATGTATGGGCTGTACTAATTCTTAAGTGGCATAATGCTTTGGTAATTGTACATTTCTTTAGGTGTATTATGATGGGTAGTTTTCTTAGACTGTTAAGTTTATTAGTTTGAGGCGAGCAGGCAGACAGAAGTTTGTATTGCATATTTCTAATTCCTGTGTTCATGGCAGAGTAGGCCAACACATAAAATGTTTGTGTTAAACTGAACTGCTGGAGATGATATACCACCAGCAGCAGATCTTAAGTGTCACGTACAGAAATAAGGGTGTTTTTGAGTGAGGTTTTACATTTTGTTAATTTGTTTGATATGAGCGCTATTCCTTATTATTATTATTATTGTTATTATTATTATTATTATTATTATTATTATTAGTAGTAGTAGTAGTAGTAGTAGTAGTATTTTTTTGTATATTGGATCACTTGTGAGATTATCAATGTTTTTGTTATTTCATGATGGTGGGAAATGACACAAATGTGTCGGTCTTGGAAATCTGACATTGACTTGTTTAAACCTAAAACGTAATTTAATATGTTCTATTAAAATATACATTTTTGGATGAAAAAAAAAACCTTATTGATTTAGTGAGCTTCTGGTGATATCTGTCAAGAGGAAACATCATTATTTAGATTGTGGGTTTAGCATTTTTGTTCTGTGTGAATATGTGCATTCTGTAGTATTGTGCTAAGATTAGACTGATTGTGGGTTATTGTAAAGATATACAGTATGGGAAAGTCTTTATGATCCAATGAAGTAAAGATATTGCACAACCCTGCACAACCATGGCATGTAAAACAAAAATGATTGCGTCAGCATGTGTTCCATCCATCAGTATCCTCGTGCCAGGATGTCGTAGCTTTCAGTGAGTACTCTGCTTGCAGTTCTCTGCCAATGGAGAATCAGTTGGATACAGTTTCAGCAGAAGGCATAATGACGCTTAGTCTTCTGTCTCTTGCCAAATCAGCCTACTGTAACCATGTGGATGGCATGACATTAAAATATAACCCAGGACCATGCACAGAGTATCACTTAACAGAAAGCAAAGCTAGGCTGTCTGTGTTAAAGGGTCAAAATGGCATTATACATTTCTTCATAAGGCCTAGACACATGTTTAGAATCACTTTGGCAAATCTGGAAAACTGAAACTTGGTCCTTCACATTTAGAATAGGTGTTGCTTATCAGTCTAGTGTGCAGACATGTAGGTGACTCTTGCAATGGATTCCCATTAGAATGGATTTCTGTAATGACAGGCTTAATGACGTTATTGTAGAATAGCAGTGGCTTTGGCCCAGGTTCTCACACAGAGGCTGATCATGAGTCCTTTATAACTTCAAGCCAGAGGAAAAGGTTCCATTTCTCTTCATTTCTATCCCTTGTTTATGTTCTTGCAAGTCCAACCTTGCCCAGTTTATCCAAAAGTAGATGCATGCTTGAACCGATACCCGTCCTAAAAGACACATCTAGCATGTGGATGTTAAAAAAGATTTGAAACATGAGAGTGGTGGAGTTATATGTTCGTGTTTGCAATAAATACCACAGGATTTTAAACACTCTTAGAGAAACAGTGCCCTGGTTTATCATCCCAAAGATAGCATCAGGGTGGGAGAAGTTCTTAGTTGTCCTATCAGTTACCTAGGAACCAAGCTTTATTTGACTTTGTAGGAGGAGATGGCAAGCTTTGTGCTGGAGGTGTATCCACTGGAGTTTTGGGTTTGAGACAGTCAGCTTTATCTGCTGTAGAGTTGCATGCTAAACCCCCTTCATTACAAAGGTGCCTGAAATTCTTTCCCCATGAGTGATATAGCGCCTGTTCATATGTACGGCTTTAGAAAACTAAAATTAGAATGAGGATGAAATAATAGACAAAACCCTGTACAGTTCATTTATTTACCATGTGAATTAAGACAACATAATGTAAATAGCTTTTTTATTCCTTTCTCTGCGAGATCATTTCTCCTGGCTAAGTTTCTCCTTGCTAAGTTTCTATAAATGCATGCTGTCTTTTGACACTGAAAGCTTTCATGTGGCTGCTAATAAATGTACATTGGGTGGATTTAAAGCACTCTAGAGGAATTTCCAGGAATCTGCTACTAACTTTAATTAGTATGTCTAATCCAGACATAATCACCAAGTTGGTGATGTGCGTCATGTTATCTACCCCACTACAGCGAAGTTGACATTTTGTGTCCCTTGCGCCTTCAAACACGATTGAGTTTGTTCCCTTGATAGCATTGGTCTATATTTAGGTGGGCCCTGTGACTGTTGGCAGAGCGTGTCAGATTCCTATGGTATGCTCCTTTCTGGCTGGACTTGCACCTGCTGCAAGCTATAACCCTACACTCATACTAAGCGCAGACTGGGCAGTCTCTGCCAAACTTCAGTCACAAAAAAATCCAGGTCAGATTTATTAAGTCCTTTTTTTTGCAGAGACTTAAAGGGAGGGGCTGGTGTGCCCTCCTTTCCTCTTTTCTAATCTCTCATCTTTTAACGATGTTGTATCTTTTTATAATGTGGTGTCAATATGTCTTTCAAAGGGCCAAATGTGGCCAGACTGACTCTGTGGTCGGTGGATACTCTGCAGGAGTGCTGGACTCTGCTGGAGGACGACACTGGCTAGAATGAGGGGTCAGTGAGGATCTGAAGACACAAGACTCCCTTGGGAGGACTATCGGCAAGAGGTAAAGTTCAGTTCAGTACACCTCTGCTCTCTTTAAACGCACTCATGTGGGCGAGTTAGCTCACCCATTCAATTCAGTCCGAGAGAATGCAACGGCAATGAACAGGTATTTGTTCTCTATATTGCACTTTTGCTGTGTTATATGCTCAGAATATGTCATTTTAAGCTTGGTGTAGTCAAGCTTGATATTTAGAGAATTTTGTTATGTGCTTGAATTGTGTAATGGATATCTGAAAATGGTTTGAAGTCATTTTGATTTGAACAAATTCAAACAAATGATATACAAGCAATTTAGTGTTTTGATTTGATTCAACTTCAAAACGAGTTTTTTTTAGGTAGGAATTGTCCACATTTTTGATAAAGAAGATATGTATAACATGTGTATATAAAGTTGAGAAGGATGTTGAAGAAAATGAATCAATGGGTAAAACAATGTGAGCCTACATTTTATGCATGCCTTTGTCTAATACATAATCAGATATTTTGATGACCTGTTTTTTGGACACATGCATTTTTAAAAGTTTCAATTTGTTCAGTCTATATATCCATCAGTAAGACATAATGTTCACTTTTCTCCCAATTTACCACTTTTGTGCGTTTTACCACAGATTGTGTGGCTACACAGAGTTGTATTTATTTTTCATTCATTTGTACATTTTGATTTGTATTAACTAATTTAATGCCTGAATGCCTGACACCTGAATGTCTGACACCATGATTCATTTTACAGGGGATGTTCAGGGATTTCAGCAACATCCCTCACTAGTTCAGGCAGTGTGTACTTCTGATTTGGCAACATACTGGCGCCTCTACACACTGCAGCACTGCATCCTGTGACACTGGGGTCTGCCGAGAAGCAATGGAAAGCTGGGTCCTAGAGGGGGACAGCTACTCATTCCTCAGCAGTGCTCCTCGCACCTTCAATCTGCAAAATAGGGATCGGCCGAATCGTGTGGAGATCTTTGATATCACCAGAATCCCGAGTCAACGTAACGCTATTTCTGAGACCACCTCCCTCTGTGACATCTTTGGTGACGACGGTGAAGCACATTCCCTCTCTAGTAGCCCGGCCTCAAAGGCAATTTTCAAAAGGGAGGTGGATGAAGTGACACCTGTGGACGACACCACCAATTCATCAGGATCTCACACAGCCAACTACTCGAGTGATAAATTCAACAAGTCAAGAGAGGCTCTGCCCTGCACGCTCAAAACTGATCTGAATTCATCTGCATCAGTGACAGCTCCATCAGATGGTCCGGATACAAGTAAACCCTTACAAAAAGCTGACTATCTGGAATCTGACTCTAGCCCTCAAAGCACTGGGGTTTTCTCTGACAGTCAAAAAGTGAACTCATTTTCCTTGAGAGAGGACTCATATAGAATACAACCACAGCCAACTGCAACTTATATTTCCGAGACAGAGAATGGTTTCTCAAGTCAAAATGAGTTCAGAGATTTAGGGTCTCCACTTGATAGAACAAATATTTGTCCAATTCCTGTATTTTCAATCATACCTGAATCAAGAGACAGTCCTCTCTTCTTCGAAACAAGTGATAGGCCTACAAAAGGCTCTGCTGACATACAGGGAGGTAAAGTGGACACAAATTTCTTGTCTGAACCTAAGGGTTCTTCTGAAGCCTGGACAGCAAGTGTTGTGAATGAACAAAACATTACAGCCTCATACTCTGAGGAACTGTTTGAAGTAAACCATATTGAAAAGGGACACACCATCCCCTCAAATGTCATAAGGGGTACCATTTCCTCTTCAACTGAATCAACTAATTCACCGCCTCCTACAGAATCTGCAAAATCAACTCAGTCCCAAGTAGTTACTAATTTATCTGAATCTAAAGTATTACCTAACTCACCATCTGAGTCCACATTATTCACTGAGCTGTCCTCACCTGAAGCCACAGCAGTTGCCAGTTCATCTGAGCTTGAAGGAATAGCTAACATTTCCTCACCAGAGCCTAAATTAATCACTAATCCCCCTGAGCATATAGAAGTAGATAGTTCACTCAAGCCCGAAGTTACCAGTTCATCTGAGGTCGAAGATTTACCTTACCTTTCCACACCTGAGCCCACAGTACTCACTAATTCACCTGAGCCTACATTTCATTCACCTGAACCCCCAGTAGTCACTAGTTCAGGAATAGGCCTACCACTTACACCCAGAGGAATTAATTCACCCGAACTTGAACTAGCAACTAACTTTACAACACCTGAACCCATAGGAATTAATTCACCTGAACCTGAACTAGCAACTAACCTTACAACACCTGCGCCAATAGAAATTCTTAACTCACCGGAACCTGAATTAGCAGCTAATTTCCCTTCATCTGAACCAACACAAATTGTTAATTCACCAGAACCTGAAATTGTAGCTAACTTCACTTCACCTGAACCAACAGAAATAGTTATATCACCAGAACCTGAATTAGCAGCTAACTTTACCTCCTCTGAAGCCATAGATATTGTTAATTCACCAGAACCTGAATTATCAACTGACTTCCCTTCACCTGTTTCAACAGAAACAGTTAATTCGCCAGAACCTGAATTAGCAGCTAACTTCAATACACCTCAACTAACAGAAATATTTCATTCACAAGAACCTGAAGACATTGATAATTTCTCTTCACCTGAAGACTCTATAATTTCTGATTCACCAGAGCCTGAAAGAGTAGCATATTTTTCTTCACCAGAACCCACTCAATTTAGTTGTTCATCTGACTCTTCTGTAGTAGAAAGTTCAGCTGAGCCCATAACAGTCATTGGTTTCTCTGAGCTCATATCTGAGGCAAATTCACCTGAGCCCAGTGAAACAGATACTTCACCTGAAGACTCTATAATTTCTGATTCACCAGAGCCTGAAAGAGTAGCATATTTTTCTTCACCAGAACCCACTCAATTTAGTTGTTCATCTGACTCTTCTGTAGTAGAAAGTTCAGCTAAGCCCATAACAGTCATTGGTTTCTCTGAGCTCCTATCTGAGGCAAATTCACCTGAGCCCAGTGAAACAGATACTTTACCTGAATCCATAGAAAGAGCTGTTTCAACTGAGCTCACCACTTTTTCACCAGAGCCTATTGTGATTACCACCACACCAGAGCCTGAAGTTCTTACACATTTACCTGACCATTTGGTTAACCCAAACCCATCTGAGTCCATAGTGGTGGCTATTACACCTGAACCGATATTGGTTTCAATTTCTCCCAATATATTATCTACCCACAAACCTACTAAAACTAACCAATCTCCTGAACCCACAATAATAACACCTGAATTTGTTTTAAAATCCCCATCACCAATGTTTAATCCAACCTGTGTCTCACCTGAAATACGGGTGACTTACTCAGATGAACCCAGAGCAACGCCCTCTCCTTCTGATGTGAGAATGAGCTACTCTCCTGAAACTAGAGCTATGTCCAACTCACCATATTCTGGCCATTCAGCATCCCCACTGGATTCAAGAAGAATTACCCTGACCCCTGAGATGAGCACTACCACACAGACAAACAGGAGAAACCTTTCACCTGAACTTTCAAATAGAACTCCATCACCTTACAGAAGTACAACAGCATCACCACAGGTAACAGGTTCGACATACAGTGCTGTGTCATCTGATAGGGTCATGACAGAGTCACCTGAAATTAGAGGTATAACTTGTGGTGTTTTACCAAATGAGATGAAGCATATGGCACAATCACCAGACCGTCTATCTGTCAGAAGCCCTGAAAGTTCAAGTCTGTTGGCTGATACCAGAAATACGACCCCATTCTCAGAGTTGAAGGACATTTGCTCCTCCCCTGAACTAAACAATGTCACCCCTGAGCCAGAGCGTTGTGTTTCAGAATGTTCTCTTGAACTGTGGTCCCCAAGCTCCCCGTCTGCAGTGAAAGACACAGCATCCTCACCAGATTTACAGAGTAGAACTCTGTCACCTGATGCTGCTGCAACTAGTTATTCACCAATTCGAACATACTCACCTGGGCAACGAGGGAAATCGAGCTCACCTGAAGAAAGATATGTTGGGGTCTTATCAGTTGCCACTTCACCAGTATCCGAAGGACGTCATCTTTCACCAAGTAGTGCAAAAAGTGGAGCTAGCCCTTCCACTGATATTAACTGCAAAGGACAACAACTGTCTCCTCTCTCTTTTAAAAGCAAAAGCGCAAGCCCTTTATTTGAACATGAGTTAAAGGATGAGTTACACGAACAGGAAATGTGTGGGCTGGATCCTCATTCAAACATAGGTGCATCTCCAACCCATCAGTACAGTCCGATCAACCTGCCTGATCCCTCACCTGAATCCTTAAGAAAATACCCTACACCAAGGCAAGTGAAAGATGACAAAATTATAGAAATTAAAGCTGGATCAATACATTGTGAGAACCCTTCAAACTCAGTAGCTTGGTCCCACTCTGAAATTGCCTCTAAAGTGGAGCAACATAGTTGCAGGGAGAAAAATGAAAGATGGAACCCAGAGGCATTTGAAAGACAATCGGTAGGTGTGAGGGCACGCCACAGGGGATTGACATGCAGGGAAAGCCCCACTGTCAGCCGTGGTGACGGCAATGGAGAATATGACTGCTGGCCATGGCAGGACAGGGAGGAGGGTAGGGACAGAGAGGGTGAGGAGGGTAAGGCGTCAGTTCAGGGGGAGGGGAGGAGTAGGGAGGCGGGTTACAGAGGAGAACAGGTTGAGCTGTCATTCAGTGCCAGGAATAGAAAGGGGCCTGCCAGCTACAGTGCTGCTCCCACAAGCAGAGATCCAAAGCTGGGAATTCCTTCTCGCGGTTATTCAGAGTGGCTCCTCGCAACTCGACAGCAACAGAGTAAGATCAGAGCTCAGACCTTGCAGCAAGAAAACAAGGGAGGTGCCAGGAGGCTAAAGCCAGTCACCCGGAGCAATAACACTGGGCCTGGCCGCTTCTCCACAGATCACACTAGTGAGACCTCCAGCATGGGGAGTGAGTTTGATGAGGCTGACAGTGAGGTGAAGTGGCTGACAGACGTGGCTTTTAGTAGCCTCTCAAGCCCTCAGGTGGATTACCTGGACATGTATAACTCCAGCCACAGGTCGTCTACAAACGCCTCACAACCCTCCACCCAGGAGAGCCCAGGTGCAACAGCATGGCTATCCTACGCAGACCTACGTGGCTCAGGTCAAGGTGAAGGTGACGATGTCTCACGTCAGCCTTCGTATGTGCCACCACTGGGTGGCTTGGATCCCTCGAGGCGCTTTGAACTGGGAAGTTTTGAGTGTGTAGATGTGGCTTTAGAGAGCAAAGAGGAGGCCAGGAAAGGCAAAAGAACAGTTCCGAAGAGGCAAATTCAGCTCAAGAGGCGTGACAATGAACCTACGACCAAGGAAAACACGGAGTGTGCTTTGGATTCTCCTTCTATGGAGAGACGTTCCAAGGATACCTTTGTTCGGCAACACAGTACACCGGTGACCACAGAGGAGGACATGACAACAGATGGTCCTGAGACAGATCAACCTGACAGAAAACAGAAGATGCATAAGTCCTTGTCCTTGGATGAGACTAAAAAAACTAAAATTGCCTCGTGTCTTCTTAAGAATGTACTGTCTAAGAAAATGCAGAGTGAGAGCAGCAAGACTACACACGATAGAGAGGATTTAAGTCCATCTGAAGACATTACCAAGGCTTTGGAGAGTACAACCCCACCTCCTGAAAGAGAGGACTCTAAACCTGACAATGATGGGTCCAGCCAAATTTCAGACTACAGTTTGCCACCTGTGAAGCCATCAGACGAGGAAGAGTATTGTCCACCTCAAGTGTCCAAACAGCAAAGAGGTGTTGCGCCCAAAGTGCCTCCAAAGCCACTGCATTACACCCTTCCTCCTCTTCCTCAGGATATTTCAATGAAGCCTGAACCACGGGACAAAAAAACAGTTATGAAAGGAAGTCCTCTAGATGCCCCTACAGAGGGCAGAGAAATGGAGAAACGGAAGCCAGAGTATGGTGGACAGCAGGCGGCTAACGGTAATCTTGGAGGCAAGCACAGCCGTGACTCAGCGAATGTCAGTGTCGGGAATACAGGCACAACTGCCACCCGAGCCCTGGGCATGCCGAGTGGAATGATAAACAGGGACCAGGAACGCCATGCGAGACCGGAAAATCATAAACAACACAGTGGCAGGAGCATGTTCATGTCCAAAACACCAGAAATAATGCTAAAGCCCTGTACGCCTCAGGAGAGAAAAAAGCAGTCCTCTGTGAAAGTATCTTTGTCTCCTAGTCTGGAGAGAAAAACTGGTGGCAGCCAGGAAAAAGTTCTGGAAGAGAGACAGGAGGAACCCGAATTAGAGGCAGAGACGGAGCTGACAGAAGATGAATGTGACACAAATAAAATAAAGAAACCTATGCATAAAGTAAGGGATGTGAGAAGACTTGTTAAAAATACATATAACCTTTCATTTAAAGCTGCAGCCCCTGCTGAATCACCACAGGAGTGTGAGCCCCAGGCTCAGGAGGAGACAGTACCAGTGAAACCTGCCCCAATGCAGATTCAGTGCAAAGCTATCAGCAGGAAGGAAAACAAAGAACCCTCTCAAGAAAGTGACAAGTCTGCAGACACCTCAATGACACCTTTGAACTTCACAGAAAGGAAGACACCGACAGGATCTCCCCACATCCCCCCAAAGGCAACTCATGCCAACAAACTGACTTCAGCCTTGCCAAGCAAAGAGCTAGACACTGTTGCCCCAAGAATGGGCACCAACACTGTTTCAGCTGCATCCAGTCAAATGGAGAAAGTCTCAGATGAGACTGGTCGACGCCCAAAACTGAGCAGTTCACCCCAAATCCCTAGTAAAGTGTCCAAAATGTTATTTCAGCCAGATGGCTCATCAAAAGGCATTCCAAATCCAGACCTGCCACCTTCCCCGCGTTTAGCAGCCACAAGCAGCAGCCACTCTGTATCTATGCTACGCAAGGAGAAGGGGATGCAAGCTGACATTGGGGTTTGTGACATTGTCAGTGAAGGTAGTAGCAATCCTCGCAAACACATTAACAGGATTGAAGTGCCACTGCAGACATCCTGCATGGAGGACACTACAGGAGAGACACCCAGAAAACAGGTAGACCCAGCCCGACATTCTGCTACTTCATCTCCAAGGCTTGTGCTCAGTCCTGATAAGACTGTGCCCAAGCATGGTACCTCCCCAAAGCCACAAGAGCAGGACAAGAAAGCTCCCAAGGTAACATTTGAGGAAAATCAGCCATCACCTTCTAGAGAAGTACAGGGACTGAATGACTTAGAAGTTCCACAGGTTGTCAGCATCAGCAAAGAAAAAGCTTCCCCTGTGGCAACAAGCAAAAACCAGCTTGTAACAGAAGTGAAGCCTGTATGTGGGGAAGTGAATGTGCCTGCATTGCAAAAGAAATCAAAAGAGATAGAACTTCCTATACAGGTTAGATCCATATCATATGACAGGCCTAAACCAGTGCTTCCTACAAAACCAAGCTGCAAGCAGCCCTTGATAGAAATAAGGTCGATATCAAATGACAAAACAAAAGCAGACAAACCACAACCTGCACTGGATAGAAATCAGGGCACAGAAGAAAGAAAGTTGGAAGCAGTTTCTCTTGGTGAGGCAATGGCAAAACCAGCACCACCAGTCCACACAAATAAATTAGCAGTATCAGCCCGCTCAAGCTACAGGCCTCCCCCAAATAAAATGGCAGCAGTATCCAGCTTGACACAGAAAACAGCCACGGTTGAATATTCTCAAGTCAATAAAACACAGATACCAACAGTTTCCACATCAAGAGTCCCAGGACAACCCATAATCTTAGACAAACCAAGCAACTCTGGGGCATCTAATATGCCAGGCCCTCAGGAGCAGGTGATGCCAGCCAGCACCAGTGGTTCTGTCCAAACAGTGGAGCCACTGATGACACAAGCCCCCAGCTACACACAGCAGCTAGCTGTGAAATCACCTGGCAATCAGGTTCAGAGAGAGGATCTCCGTTTCTACGCTTCAGATGACCCTCCGAGCTATGATGACCGGGAGAGTTTCAGCCCATACCTCCTGCCAGACTTAGCTTCAAGAAGAGCAAACAGGTACCATCCAAATTCCAGGCTTCCACCATGCTCTTGCAGCACAACATGTTCCTCCCATCCTGGCCACCCTCGCCTCAGCCCACACACTCGCACTCCTCCCATGGCCCCTCACTCTCCAGGACAGTCCCTGCCCTACCCCGGGGTCCCACCTCAAGCCCAGGTGCGTCCTCATCAGTGCAGACCTGACGGTCAACCTCTGACCTACAAACCAGGCTCACCTAAAGCCCCTATGTTGAACCCTACCCAGCCCCCAGCCATGTTCCAGCCACTCCATCCACCGCCTGCCTGCCCTGGGCCACTGCTGCAGCCGTGTGGGGATGAACGGCAACCTCCTCCTGGTCAGCATGGGGACCGGCGTCCAGCTCACCATCCCACACAGCAGCAGCAGCAGCCACCAGGTGCCAGTAGTGGGCCATACAGTGACCATCTCCATCCATCCGGCATGCCCCCCATGGAGTCTAGACCCCAATACCTGTGCAGTCCACAAGACCTGGCCTCCTCTTATGGCCCAGAGTATGGGAGCGATGGGCCAGGGGGTGGTAATGTTATGTACCCAGACAGTGCTGGGGGACTTGGGTATGGACAAGGAGGTCCCCGCCGCGTTCTTTTAGACCCTGACACAGGGAAGTATTTCTACATTGAGGTGCCTATGCAGCCCCTCAGAAAGATGCTGTTTGACCCAGAGACTGGCCAGTACGTGGAGGTGCTGATCCCACAGCAGGCCCTGTCCCACTCTGGCATGTATCCCCCTCCCGCGGCCCCCTACTCCTCCATGCATGGGCCGAGCATGTATGCCCCGCAGTACCTCCCTTACCCTGTCCCCACTCATCCCCAAGCTACTCACCCCCCTCGCAATCCTGAGCCCCCGGTCTCCACAGCGCTCCATCAAAACAGCATGGGTTATGGAAACCCAGGAGGCCAGGTGCCAAAGTCCGAGCTGCAAAACCAGCCACCTCTAGATCAGGGCTACCTGGAAAGCATGTATTATATTCCAACGGGAATGAATGCAAGCCCAAACCCCACACCATCGGACTGCTATCATAAGCCCTCTAACTTGCCTACTTCAGGGAGTAGAAGGTCTTGATCTAAAGGACTTGAACTGCTACCATTAATATGCAGGTTTTAAATCCTGTAACAAGGCTGTGCCACCCAGCATGAAATGATACCCGTCTATGAATTATGGTAATTGTCCATGAGGGGTGAGCCTGTATATCAAAGGATAAAATATCATCACCTCTCTGGTATAATAATTTTCATCATTACCCCACAATTTGATTTTAATTTTAGTTTTAAAATATGAAGGTATCAGATGTCCTGTATATTATGCAAATATCTCCTTTTTATGACAGTCTCACAATGCCATTCATTTAGTTGTATATCAGCTATAATTCCATTGGATGTCATTTATGAAACACTTTTATGAAACATCACAAAATATTATGGAAAGTTGTGTGGAGAGTAAATGAATAAATGAATAAACTGAGAGGCCTCATCTGTCCCTGGGGCAATAGATTGCCAATTACTTGTGGTACTCTTTGTTGTTTGTGCCTTAAATGAGGAGATTCATTATATTAAAGCATTGATAGGTCCACATATTTTTCACTTGGAGTAGGCTACACATTTTGTCACTGCAAATCACATTACTCCCATGCAAGCACTTTTCAAGTTTTTTTTCCTTTCTTTTTTTCTGATGGAATGAAATTTGTGTGCACATGAATTAAGCAGTACATTTCGTCACTAAATGAATGTTTTAAGGAATACAGTTGCTGTGTAGATATGTATAATGTTTGGATAAAAGTTTTACACTATAACTCTTTCTGTCCCAGTTTATTGCCCCTCCTGAAATTCAAATGGCTGTTAAACCACATTTATCCAATAAAGAATCAGCATATCATTTATAACATTTTTGCTAATCTTTTTGTACATTTTAGAGCTCATGAAACTATCGCATCTCTCATGTGAATGCATGGATGGACCATGCATGCACTCACAATGAGTTAGTACTGCAATTTCTCCATGTTTACAGAGCAAATGCAGCAAAACTGACCTAAGCAATACTTTTTAATTTCTCATGGTCTAAACACATATTACATCATGTTTTGACACATCTTTGCATTGTAATTAAAATTATACACACTCAAAAATGTGCCACATATTAGATAGAAAGAGCACAGTGGCTAAAATCTCAGATGTACATGTATGTAACTGTGAGTCTAGATGCCCACCCTCATAACAATATTATTTGGAGATGATGAAGTGCCCTCCTTGTCTTAGAATCTGGTGTAGAACTATAGCTACCATTTATGTATTTGTTTGATATATGATTTTTGGAACTGCCCCCACCGTTGTCACAAGGGACTCAGGAAATTGAGAGATACTTTGTCAAAGAGTGCCATCTCATGGAGAGAAAAAAAAGATCATGAAATGGTCATTTAGGACTAAGCCCTTCAAATGTAGCTCCTCTGTATTTATTTAGGTAATGCTATAAAGATATTTTACATATTCATCATCATATAATACAGTTATGGTCAAAATGCTGCCCTGCTGCCAAACTATGAAAAGTATCTTTTTTTCTTTGGTTAACCAAAAAGCTATGACATCATATGAAACAGGAATAATTCATTATTATCACCCATTTTTCATACTTGGGTGTGCCCACAGCTGAAGAGAAAAGAAAAACTGTGTTACTGGCTAAAAATGGAGGACTCATAAATCAGTGAAGCTCAGTTGCGATTTGAGTTTCTTATAAAACAAAAACTGATACAGTAAAATTAAGAACTGAAGCCACCACACTACCCAATTATTGTTACAAATATATGAATACTAACTGCAAATCATCACTGTTTCTTCATTGCCTTGTGTTCATAGGCAAAAGGCTCTTCTTCCAGAATGTGGTTTAGCAGCACTGCCTCTTCAGCTGTCATCTGCCAGACCTGAGCCAGACTGAGGCCACATCCACACCAGTGTCAGGGGCCGTCTGTGTCAGATCCACACACTTTCCTCTGTGGTAGTCCGCTCACTGTAGCTACGCATTAAGGGCAGTTAAAAAATACCATGCACCCATAAAAGGCATCATAGAGCTGACTCACTGGGTTTCTCCAGCTGGCTGGCATAGAGTCATTTAATAGGGAATGACCCCTATAACTACACAAGCTAGTTACTTCGTTGTCATCAAAACAAATACGAAGACGCTCAAAACAAGGCAACAACAGGTGTTATGTCTGAAATCAAAGATAAGGCCCAGGTGTTTGCATGTGTGTGGGCGACTGGTCTGGGAGATGCATCATTCAGAATTGAAGGTGTGCGTCTTACAAAGTCATCTGTTACTGATACCTTCCTCATAAAATTCACAAAGGTGTGTGATTCACAATCAAGCCTACATGTGATATGTCATTTCCACAATACAAACTAGTAAAAGAATATTTTTTGTGCTTCATACAGCTGGGTAGACAGGGGACCTGGTTGAAAGGTCCACCAACATATTACACTGTATGTACAGTATAAGTGAAGAAAGCATTTGAAGAGCTCTCTAAGTGGCAATATGTACTGTATATCATGTGAGAAGAAAAAACATATTCTAAGACTGATATCACACTCTATACATCAACCATATACTGGCAACCTCTGCCATGTGACTGCAGAGTAACTATGTGAGGTGGGGAGATCACAAGCACCATGAGGACATGTCCCAAGGGAATATTTTCTGTGTAGAGACACTGTTGCTTGTTGAAGTTTTTCCATTCACTACATGATTGCCTTATTGCCATGCCCACCCTCCAAGCATACACACACACACACAGACACAGACACAGACACACACACACACACACACACACACACACACCTCCTTCACCCCGCCCACGCTCGTAACCGCACCTCGGGGTGACTTGCCTGGACTTCCTGCCTGTGTCTAGTCTGTTGTTGACCCACGTGTGGAGCGTGAGGGAGGCACATGGGGGCTGGGTGCCAGCGTTCCCTCACGGATACAGCGCTGGCTGTGTGGGCAGAGTGTGGATCACCCCTGTGGGGGCGTCAAACAAACTGAGTCAATAGATAGCTGTCGGCGCTATTTTCTTTGAGCGCTGATACCACTTGTTTTTGCGAGCCTGTGTATGACCTCGCCTATGATTGTTTCCACCATTTCTCTTTGAACAAACTGAACTTGAAGAGCAACAGAAAGAGGGCTGTTGTGTGTCTTTAGGGTGGTACTTTTGGTCAAAGACCTTGATGATGGACATTACACAGTCCCTTAACATGGGTGGCACTTGTGTTGTGTGGCAGAACCTTATCTCACCTGCTATCAGTACACAGGCATACTTTATAAATAGTATACAAGGGGGATGTTCCATAAACAGGATAATGTGGAAGAACAGACAGAACTTCATGTTGTGGCTGTCAATAATACACCACTTTCGAGACTAACAGGCACCTAAATAAGAAATATCTGAATGTACAATGTAGAATGAGGGATTCTCTGAACCATACTCATTTTCGTGTTAACATATTTTCTGAGAATCCAGCTTAGGGTATGCTATGCAGTTTAGCTATGCAGCTTAGGGTATGTTTGTCATTTACACAATACATCAGCCGGTGGCTGGTTGAGTCTAGTTTGAGCAGCTTGCTCAAGATCACATCATCCCATTCTGTTGATGCAAAGCAATTATTTGAATCAAGCACAAGGGCCACTTTCGTCCATATAAGGACTTCCTACAGGCGGCATGTCTGACAACACGCAGCTCTCTGCAACACACCTGGTGAGTGAGGCAGATTGGGAAACCTGTTTAAGCAGAGACCCTTCCGGTTTTGTTTGGTTGCTGGGTAACAGCCACGCCTTACATAGCCACAGTCAAGTGTTTGTAAACCGAAAAGGTGTGTGTGTGTGTGTGTGTGTGTGTGTGTGTGTGGTGGGGGGTGTGTGGGGGGGGGGGGGGTGTTAGTGACACAGAAAGGTTTCCTCAGGTGCCACCAGGAGGAGCAGTCTCCTCCATGCTCTCCCCACCTGCTTAGATTTCACACATGGCCGCCAACATTACATCACCTCGAGCGTTGCCCAAAAATATGAGTGACAGATGTTTTTCATCAGTGAAGAGTGAATCACCTCGGATTGCCGCCGCGTACTTAATTACCTTAATTGCTTTTTTGGAAGAGATTTCCCTAAATCTCAGATTAACATTTCACCCCATAAATGACAAAACATCTGATCACACCCGTGTGTGACTTCACTGTAAGCACACTGGACTGCAAATAGCGGAGGCATAGTAATGCTCCTGTTCAAACGCTGAAGCAGAAATAACATGTCTACAGTCTGACAGGGCTTCACAGTAAAAGTGAAGTCAGAAAGGAAAATAGTTGTTCGTTTGTCTGCGTCTGTCTGTCTCTCATATTCTCCTGAGACACATTTGTGGGTGAGGTACTGGATGATGTAATGGCCTCAGCACTTTGCCCTGCTGCCCATACCGAGAGGGTTTCTCCCCAGCAGACTTGAGCATGTGATCCACCCAGGGGGAATGGGAAGAATGTGAGAGAGGGATAGACCTGACAGGAAATCACTAAACTACATTTTTCACCTTTGGCCAAGAGACTTCCCACAGCTAGAGTGAGAGAGAGAGTGTGTGTGTGTGTGTGTGTGAGAGAGAGAGAGAGAGAGAGAGAGAGAGAGATGACGAAATCATAATCATTCACATATGTATAAATACCGTATACCCTACATTTAAAGTTTACTTTGAAATACTCGTAAAAAGCTGTGTTTGCCTGTGAAAACACATGTGTGTTGCCCGTGGAGACGGGGATTCCCCCCTCTACAGGACCACACTGAGGAGCCAAGTCCACTGCTGCTGCGCTGGCTGTTATAAGCTTTAGCAGCAATTACATTTTCACAGCATGAGATAAGAAGAGTGACTCAGGCCCAAAGGCTCTGTCTGAGTATCTATTCTCCAGTGGAAACAGACCCTGATCTCCTGGAGCTGGCAGACAGATTGGACCGTGTTAAATCCACTCACCTTTTATTGTCTTGACACCCAATATTTCACCCGTGTCTCCTTGTCTTGTCCTCACCGGCTAAGGATGTGAGTCCAGTCATTCACTCACAAATTTGGATGGCTGACAAAATAAACCAGACGGCTCCAATATAACGTAAAGCTGGCCACAGTTAGTTCAGTCGCGGCTGTCGCAGATACCAGTCTCATTTTACAAATGGCCGTCATTTGTATTTGTCTATCCAGTGATATGCATCTCTAAAGTTCTATTTTTAGAACAAGTAATTCAGCCAAAAATGGTAGGATATCTAATTTGCGGAGCGAATATTCCAGGCATTGTCAATCAGAATGTTTAGATTTTGTGAAACTCAGTAGGCTAACACTGTTTTTCTTTGTTTGATTGATTAATGTAAGATGTGCTTCAGGAAGTCTGGACTTCCTTTTATAGCTCTCAAGTGTCATGGCTGAGGCCATAAACAAACGGTGACAGCGTTTGTAAACCACTAGTGCCCAGCTCTGCTGTGAGACACTTGGTAATCATCACACAATGGAATTCATGGAATCTAGGATCTACGCTTGACAATCTAGAGAATGCATGAGGCTGAGCTCCAGAAAAACAGGCAGACTTCACTGAGGCATGCAAGAGGCTCACCAGAAGGGTGGTACTTGGCATTCCAGCAGTGCACTTATCCATGTCAACCAACCCGTCTTCAAATGTTGCCCTCAATCAATACATCCCATCTATTTCATTGGGACAAAAACGTTGACACACATGCCCAGTCATATTTTGTGATTCAGGCAGCTAGGATTACATTTAAACACTGCCTGTCCACATAATTGGACGAGTAACTTTTAATTGTGTTTTGATGCAGGCACAAACCCATTGCTACTGCCCAAATGAGTAACCACAGTAGAAACTGGGTGACTGTGGGTTTTAATATGCAAGTTTGAGATTCCTTACACCCTATAAAAGGCTGTACCTTCGAACTTGCACTTCAACCTCTTGCTTGTTTGACACACATCTATACTTGACCTCAGGACACTCCCCCACTTACAGAGAAGCCCATAAGAAAACAGCGATGACTAATCAGCTCATTTTCAGCTATCATAATACGGATGTACATCCAAACGCACATGGAGCGGAACACCTGTCTAAATGCAAGCTCTATGATGCTGGCCAGTCTCGTCATATGTCAGCTGTGGTCACTTCCTGTGGTCACTCTGCATTTCCTTCCTTTCATCCCACGCAGGACACCTCCTACTGTCTCCAAGGCAGAGGCAGCAGGAAACCAGCGCGATGACTCCTCACCACCGTGCCTGTGGCTCCAGCTAGAAGATGTTTGTGGAGAAGCAGCCCACAACCCTGGAGTTTTCTTTTCCCATATAGCTCGCTCTTACGCAGGATGGCATACCGCACCACAACATACCGCACCGGCAGCCTCTGCTGTTTTTCTTCATGCAGCACACTGGACTGAAGGCCTCTCTATAAACAACAACGCACGAGTCAAATCTGGAAGCATTTATTTTAGTGTTATTTTTAGCCAATGATAGCAAGCTCGTACAATGTCAGCCATGAAAATAAGGCGGGGTCAGGCTATATTTGTCTGGGGGGAGGGGGTTGATGTTGGGGGGGGTAGGCTCCCGGTGGCACACAGACACGGGGGCAGGCATGGGGTGAAAGTGTGCCCCCATTTGTCAGTGGCCTGTATGTCTTCCCAGCCCTCCTGCTAAAATGAGCCCACAACAAGAAGACAGCAACAGACACAGAGGTCTGGGCAGGCAGAGAGGAGAGCAGCCGCTTCATGGTAACAGAACCATTCATTTGCCCCACACTCCCACTTGGTCACACTTGAACACTTTTTTCACTTATTGTACAAGCTCTTGTGGCACAAACCTGCATCTGTAATGTGTTTGACAGGCGGCATTTTCAGATTCTGTAGTAGTGTGGGCATGAGAGCACCATATGCTGCTTATGCATACCTGTATGGGGGTCTTCATTTGTGTCCACTGATTGGGCTGTAAGTGAAACTGCAGAAAGGGCAAAGGAGGGAGGAAATCCCCATGTGAAACTCGACAACCCCTGACATCTGCCATGACCATGCACGCGCTGCAGGTAGTGGACTTGACAACAACACAGACATGAAGCAGACCGACTGGAGCAGACAGACAGACAAATGAACAGACTGACTGGAGTACAAACAGACCAGGAAGGAAGTGACTGAGGGACAGAAATAAAGGCCGCCATTAAGCACAAATGGAAGGAAGAGGAACAGACAGACATCTAGACACTTACAACTGCTTCCTGTGAGTCTCGCTCACAACCTCTGATGCACCTTCATCAGACTGACTCAAGCATTTTCCTTTCATCTTAATGATGCAGCCCTATTCACTTTCACTGCTGCTGATAATTGTAAACAGGCGTGATGACAAGTTATGCATCATTACGTTCTCACTCTCTTCAGACTCTACAAAAGCATGTCCTGCATGTCCTGTTCTGGAAGATTCCTCTCCTTCTCCTCTCTCTCTCTCTCTGTGGGGCGTGAGGTCAGTGCGCTTTGGGAATAAGTGTAAAAATGACACAGTGGCACAGATCAAAGCACACAGGGGGAGGTTGCTCAGAGCTGCAGAGAGTTAAAAGCTCCTTTTAGGGACATTTGTATGTGAGCCTGGAGGCTCTGAAACTAAAGAGGGCTTCACAAATCCCCCAACTGCCCTCCCCAGGGGTATTAATAACACACATCCATCCGCCCGTCTGCCTGTCCATAAACAATAACCCGGGTCAGGCCGAAGGAGGGGAGCCAGAGAGGGTGGAGGGCTGTGGAGTTGACTGTGTGGAGGGGGAGGGGTCTTAGGTTATTCTGACAGGTGCTGAAAAGACATGTCACCACCCCATACACCTCTCCATCCACCCCCCCCCCCCCCCCCCCCCACAAAGACCTGCACACTGCACCGCTCTGAGGTGGGGTTATATGTGGAGGGTGATGGAGCCCCTCAGTAAGCATGTATTGTGCTCATCAGTCATCCTCTTGAGGGGGTGAAGGGCTGTGAATGGGGGGGATGAGGTGGCGCACTGCAATGCTACCGTGTCATCTTGGGAATGAGTCATCTTTATCCTTAACACATGAGCCAAACAAGTGCAGGGACGCCGTCTGAGCATGTCAATTTGAGAATGTTTTTCTTTCTATCACATGCATACGTGCATGCATGCAGATCTATATGTGTGTGTGTGTATGTGTGTTTGCTTGAGTATGAGAGAGGGTGTGTTTTTGATGTGTGTGTGACTGGCTGGCTGTGCAGGCTGTGTGAAGGTGAGAGTGGTGGTGGTGGTGGTGGTGGTGGTCTTGTAAGCGATGAGATCATATGCTCATGTCTGAGGTCCTGGCAGAGGAGCTGCTGCTAAATACAGTATGGGGGGAATGCTGGCTATGCACCCACACTGTACGCCCTGCCATGGGGTACCGGCCGGCCCTCCGCCTGCATGAGTGCTGAGCTAAAACCATAGATGAAGCACACACACACACACACACACCCACACACACACCCACACACACACACACACAGCACACACACACCCACACACCCACACACACACACCCACACACCACACACACACACACACACACACACACACACACACACACACACACACACACACACACACACACACACACACACACACACACAGACACACACACACACACAGACACACACACGCCATCCACTGGCCTGGCAGAGGGCGTGGGACGTGCAGCCAACCTTGAGGTCATCGCTCAGCCTATTATGCATGCAGGTCAGTTTGAAATCTGCACGCTGGACAAGTACCAGGGACCTTTTGGACTTCAGACAGCCTCTCAACACTGTCTGTAACTTGTAGGGAAAGTCATGTGTGATGACTAATTACTAAAATATTGACATAAGTTGCTGGACAAAGTTGAGCGCTGTCAATGAGTGCAACAGAGTTTTATTGTAATGACTGTGATTTTCAGTGTGTAACTATAGTATTTGTCCAAACATTTATCAAAATGCCACTTTTGTTCTTGCATCAGAAAAGGCAAGATATTCATTTTATGAAGTGAATGAATGTTCAAATAAACAAGTAACATACCTTATCAAATGTTTTGCTTTTTATACACTGGGCTTGATAAGAATGGATTTGTAGTTGGTGGTTGGCTTTTCTGTTTTGTTTGGGGGCTGCAGCACAGTGCTGCAGTCAGTACAGTATATTGAGAACATTACAGCACGTAATGAAGCCAATGGTACCTACTGGGCAGACATAGTAACAAATGACATGAACCCAGATGGGTAAATAATACCTCAAAACGGAATGAACAAAATGGAGTTATGGACTGTTTGTTTATTGAAATTGCTGTTTGTTTGTTTATCCTGTCGCTATGAACATTCATCTACACACAATGCCGGCTTTATTACTTTATTACTACTTGCTGTGCATGCGCACACTGTTGTTATCTTGGAGGGGACATCAGGGCACTGTGTCGGCAAACAACATAGTTACAGTTGGGAGTGGCTATTTACAGGGCAAACACTGTGACGTGGACCAAGGACGAGAGATTTGATAATGACCAAAAAAAGTGGGCAACAATGGACTTTTTTTTTTTTTTTTTTTTTTACAGTGCTCTTAAAGCTCACCTCTGGCAATGAAGAGAGCTCTAAGTGCTGCATTCCAAAGGGCTGAAGGCTATATAAATCACTTTGATGTCACAATAGGGAAAGGAGCCTCAGACATGCCTGGGCATGAGCTGCCTCCTCTCTGACAGCGCACTCACACTGGGCCCAGAGCAGAACACAAGTCCTCTCTGCCAAGCCCAGATTTCCCCACCAGAACACACTGACTGGGTGAAATCTTAGACTGTGCATGACACTGGGTCTTTCAACAAGCCCACAGCTCATAGCAAATGTGACCAGGCAGGAAGTTATTCATTATTTAGAAGGCACACAATGAGACGGATGATGCTTTGTCTGTGGAGACGTTCATACCTTCAGCAGAGCCAGAGCTAATTGTCTTCCAAGATGCCTTTCCATTGAAGCTCCTTAAATTCCAAGGGACACTTAGTTTGTGTTGGCACCAGGGCTGGCATTCATATGCCAGCCTCTGAAACATGGCGTTTGTCTCAGGGATCCCCCCGCCCCCCTGCTGCCAAGCCAAGGCATTTCTGAATTTCAAAGGCTGTATTGTTCTGAGGTCAGGAAACTCTGTGGAATGGAGATATATACTGAATGACTCTGACATTCACTAGTCACAGGCAAAAAGAAAAGCTGTGGAGGCAGACACTTACCATGCCAGGAGACTGTGGTTCTTACAGTAGCTGGCCATTGCTGACAGTTTCCTCCATTATTTTGCCTGACAGAAATACTGCGCAGTGGCCTGGTTGTACTGACAACAACCAAATTACTGTCTCTGCTTTTGAGCCATTTGGCCTACTCAAGATGCCAGCATTACATTACAGTATAATACAGTTGAGTGGTGATAAGGCTGCTATTTGGGGGGAAGGAAACAGAGAGCATAAACAGTCATGTGCTGGACTGGAAACTGAAGACTGATAGCACAAGCAATTAGCCTGAGGGCAATGTTGTCTCAAGCGAAAGTCTACAGTGCAATGCTGCCGTGCAGGTACCATAAATTCCATCACACTTTCGAACAACCCACGTTCTTGGTGGCAATGGTTGTGACTTTATGACAGAAACGAAACCGCAAGGTTTATGGCGAAATTATGGAAAAGGGGAACCTTGCCCCACATCCTGGAGTTAGTTTAGTGATAGGAAGTGTCTAAATGAACCACTTCCTGCGAGATTTCTCTTGAAGTATGTGGCTTTTCATGTGCAATTGTGACACAATCAAACCATATGAAACCGAGGGCTGTGTTTTTTTTGTTTGTTTGTTTGTTTCAAGACAATTTTGCATTTACGAGTGAATCACTCATAAACATTTTCCCACTATATGCTAGTCTATAGCGCCTATAACCAAAACCACTCACTTCTGCTGTTCTTAGTACTAACCCAGATTACCACAAGAATCCAAAAATATATAATATATATACAATATAATATATTTTAACATGTTTAGCAATCAATTTCTTCCCCATAGCATTAGAGCTAACTGTGGCAAAACATCTTTGACTAACAGCTCTGTAAATTTTCCATTTGAAACAGTTCATAGGCTGATGACAGTTTGACATAAGTGTCGGGCCTCAGCCTCGGGGTGGTGTCAAATCCTTGTCAGTGCACACACCGTTGGCTTGATTAGTTGCTCAACGCAGGAAGTGAGAGGACGGTATGCTAATCTGTTTATCTGGTAAGAAAATGGGTTTCCTGCTCCAGCATTTCCTCTCCAGTGGCACAAGACATATCAGTATTATTTCATTGTCTATATGTCTAGATGGACCCTCAATAGAAATGAGTCCGTCACATCTTCCATGTATGCTGGGCATTGTGGTTCACTTCACAGATGTTCAAGCCCCTTTCATGTGGCCTCTGTGTGGCATCTCATTAAGCTTCTAAAAGGCTTGTGGTAGCGTGAGTCACACAGTCACACACCTGCGACACTGCGGGCCACCCTCTCATAATAGCCATTCACCTGCTGCATGCACACATGCAGACAGGCACCTGGCCTTTGTGGCTCTCCAGACTTCACATTCGGGGATTAAAAGCAATGAAATGACCCATAGTCAACAAATAAAAGCCCAGCATGCCAAGCAGCCAAGCCTCCAAAAGAAGAGGAGAATAGAGGGGAAATGTGATACATCTGGGTAAACGCAGCTTGGCTGTCTCCGGTTACTGAAGCCAATGACTTTCAGCTATTGTGTTGCATTACTGTTGACGAGGATGCAGATATTGTTTAGAGAAGGGGTCCCCCCAATGAGACAGCCAGGCCTATTTGAAATAAACTGACAAGCGAGGAATTCTTTAAGCTGTGATAAGGAGGATAAGGAACAGAGTCAACAAGTAACACAGCCTGGGGCGATGTTTCATACGCGGTCCTTTTCTCTGACTAATAACCACTCCAGGTTACATTCCTTTGCCTTCCTGTCAGGGCTTGCACCTGTGGAGGTGAGGCGGGGTGTGTTGAGGGGGGACGACCAAAGCATTGCGCACACCATTGTAGGTTTCCACACAGTATAGCCAGAGTGAAAAACATGACACAGAGGCAAACAGATGTTGTGTGTTTGAACAGCATACAGGGTCATGTTTTCATCAGGGAAATGTCATGTCAATGTTGATGGTGGATGATGGTTTTAGCTGTTTTCTCTTTTATTTTGCTCTTTTCAAAAGCATTCCTCTGAAATAAATCATGATAGCCAGATTAGCCACTAATACCTGCACAGACAGATCAGCAAAAGATAGCACATGTTGTTAATTTATGTCATGATTCAATGGGGAAATAGGTAATGATACATTATTTGTAATGCATACATCATCATGTTTAAGCAACTGAGTGTGACTATGGGCCCTATCTTACACCCGTTACCAAGCGCACAGCAAGGTTTGTTCTTATATCTTATACCCATTTCAGTGATGAATTTTTCGTCATTTGCACCACTTTAATGGAACATTGCACTCACGCCGTGTCAATTCACAGACAGCCACTGAAAAGGTCCAAGCCAACCAGGGGCACAGCTAAAAGGTGGAGTCCTGAAGCTATTGATTTACTGCAACACCGCTTGGAATCCACTGACAGGGAGTGGCTCAGGGGTCCTGAGGACAATAACACAAATAATAATACCTTCACTGACACAGTATGCTCAGGCTTCTGAACAGGTCGGTCTCCCAACAAAACCGTTCACTAGATATATCATAAACCCTGGTTCAGCAAGCAGCTCAGAGACCTAAGGTGCCACAAGGGAAAAGGTTTCAGGGGAGGCAACTCATTCAGACTGGTTCAAGCTGGCTGAACAGGAGGGCCATTAGATCTCCCAAAGTGGACTATGAGCCCAGACTGGATCGTGACTCTGCCACCAACAACCCTGCAGCGGTCTGGACTCTGGAGCGCATAAAACTAAACTACACAACTACAACAACACAAAGCCCAGCAATCCCCCACTCCCCCAGACTGGCTGATGCACTCAGTAGCGTTCACAGCAGGTGAGGCAAGACACCACACCCACAGACAGCCCACTGTCCCCACCTCCCCCCACCCACCCACACCCTCTCAGCTTCACAGTGAGTGAGGTATGCAGACCAGATGGCGTCTCCCACGCCACACTAACGCGTTGCGCCATCCAGCTCTTACTGATGTTCTCATCCATCTTCAGCCCGTCTTTACAGCATCACTATCGTAGCCCTCCCCAAGACAGGCACGATCACGTCCCTCAACCACCACACACCAGTTGCTCTGGTATCTGCTGTCATGATGTGTCTGGAGAGACTTGCACCTGGACCCCTTACAGTTGGCCTACAGAGCTACCCGCTCTGCAGATGATGAGACTTCAACACCTGGTCAGCCCCCACACCTACGTCAGAGCACTGTTTGTGGACTTCAGTTCGGCCTTCAACACCATCCTCCCCGTCCTACTGTGGACTAAGATGCTCCATATGTAAGCACCAGACCATATCAGTGACTGGGTTACGGATTTCCTGTCCAACAGGAAGCAGCAGCTTCGACATGGCAGTCAGCTGTCTGCCCCCCCCCCCCCCCCCCCCCCATCACCGATACTGGCACCTCACAGGGCTGTGTCCTCTCCCCATACCTGTTCTTCCTGCACACCAATGAGTCGGCCTACAGGAGTGTGGGGTCACAGCTGACGGCATGGTGCATAGACAGCAACCTGGAGCTCAACATTAGTAAAACAGTGGGAATGATCATAAATCCCAACCCTACAACCCCCACTACTCATCAACAACACAACAGTTCGTGGGCGCAACCCTCAGCAGCGCCCTGAGATGGGAAGCTCGTTGGTAGCCCGGGAAGCCCGTGAAGCCCGGGAAGCCCGGTTGCTGAACTTAACACCTCCTCCCAAATTCAGTCTCAGTTGGAGAGCACCATCACCTCATCCTTAACTGTTTGGTGTCCATCATCCACTGCTGCAACACAACACAGACCACCGCGTGGCTAACTGGCCAGGAGCAGAAGCAGGTGAGCGTCCTGTCTGACCCCTCCCACCCGACCCATTCACTCTTCAGTCGGCCTCCTTCAGGCCGCAGGTTCCCTTCCATTGGCACCAGGAACACCAGGCACCTCAATAGCTTCTGTCCAAGGGCAACAACTCTATTGAACAATTACACATAGCTCCATTCTACCCACCCACCAGTGTTGCTGCGGATATATGTGTATCTTATTTATTGTGTACTTAGTGCTATTTATTGACTTATCTATTGTGTGTGGCATCTTTTTATTTTGTGTGTGGCATCTTTAGCTTAAATGTTTCCTTTTTTAACATCTTCAACTCCTTCTTTTATCTTCCTTTTAAACACTATCTTATCGCTATCTTATAATCTCTAAAAATCATTATGCCATTGACCAAGAAAAACCTGGTCTAAAACGAAAGGCGAAGATAAAACACAGTTGAAAATGCACTGTCACGAGATGAAAGCAACCCTTCACAACAAGTCCCAAATGACTGATTTTTATTCAGTGATTTGAACATTAATACGTGTGCTGTTTTTAGGCTATGTTTTGTTGGTGGAATCCTGGAGTTGCATACACTCACGTGCAAGCAGATCCCTTCAGATGTGCTGATGTCAAAATACTGACGCGCTGTTTGATGCTGCACTGGTGGCTCTTAAAGGGAATTACACATGTCACTCTCATTGGTTAAAAGATGTCACACCCAACACACACCCATGACTGCGTAAGAAACACAAAACAACCCTTTTGAACAATGCACATGGCGCCTGGTCACAAAATCATGCTGTTAAATTAGCGAACGCTGACTGGACACGCCTTAAACTTCTCTGACCGGGCATTTCAGATCGCTAAAATATAGTCCTAAATAAAGTCTGAAGTCTTGAAAGTCTGAAATATGACACCTAGATACATCGTTATGCCCAAAATAAATACTGTATGCCTATTTCTTTCAAATGAAAAGCAATGTCACATCGACCTTGTCCTAAAACCCCTTTCCTGCAAATTACATCATGAAGAAGTCTGAAATAGCTTGTGTGAAATTGTGGTCCATTGTGATACAGTCTGTTCCACGACTGATGGTTTGTCAACACAGATATCAGTCAGGAAGCATGTTCCAAGTCGCATATATGGAGTACAGAAACACTGAACAAACTAAGGAAATACACACCAAGATTCCAATGTCAAATAGAAGAGCTTAACATGCACAACAAGGAAACCTTTTTTTTGTAATATTCTTTGGTTACTGAAAAAGCTGAGGTGGTCTACCATTGGTGGTTTTCACCACTGAGGTGACTGAGCCCTTACTTCCCTGAGAAAAGACTGTAGGCCTATAGTTTCAGCGGTGGTCGACTGAACCCAGTTTTGATATCAAGTTCCGCTTCGGTGAGTTATCATGAATTTTGCAATCAGACGATCACACTTCCGTATCTTTGTCACCATTCCGAGGTTTCAGTTCAGCAGGTAGGAATGAGGAGAACTGAGTCCCATTGTGCCCTGCGGTAATGCTTTTGGGCCTGGAGGGACAACTCTTTCCATGACATCAGAGAGGGCTGCTATGCTTTGTCTCAGCCAATCATTTCCTCTTTTGCTTCTGCTTGGTCTCCCAACACAAGACACACATTCATACACAGACACTCACAACCACCGTCACTCCCATCTTTCTCTCTCTCTCTCTCTCTCTCTCTCTCTCTCTCTCTCTCTCTCTCTCTCTCTCAACACACACACACACACACACACACACACACACACACACACACACACACACACACACACACACAGAGAGACAGACACACAGACACATTGTAAAAAAGAACAGGAGAGAGGAGAAGAATGTGGCAGTGTGAATGGGCTGAGTGCCACTGCGTTTTATACACATAACAGTGGGGGCATGGAGAAGGGGGATGGAAACCAGACAGTGTCCAAAAGGAAAAGTATGCATCTCACATTAATGGATGCACATTCAAAGCCATTAATGGGGTGTATTTACTTCTGTAATTGCGTGCATGAGTATGGGTGTGTGCAGGACATGTCTCTCTCTCTCTCTCTCTGTGTAGGTGTATGTGTGTGTGTGTGTGTGTGTGTGTGTGTGTGTGTGTGTGTGTGTATGTGTGTGTATGTGTGTGTGTGTGTGTGTGTGTGTGTGCGTGTGTGTGTACATGTGTGTGTGTGTGTGTGTGTGTGTGTGTGTGTGTGTGTGAGTATGCATGCACACGTGTTGTGGGTGTCCATATGTCCAGATAGATAACATAGTGACTACAATCACACTTCAGGACATTAGATAAGCTTTGATTTTCACCAGTTTATTTTCTGTTCCATGATTATTTGTTTTCCTTGGTGTGCTGTTGGTCCATTGTTGGGACCATATTTTCAAAAGGGCAAACAAAGGACAGCACTGGGTAGTGTGGCTCAGAATAGCCCGCAGACTGTATATAGAATAACATTGTTCACACCAGCCTGTGGAGAGAAGTGAAGCCTGAAGGAGACAGATGCCTCGCAGCTCAGCGCAGCGAAGACAGAGGAACTGTACACTTGTGCACTTTTCACCGCGTCTTCTCTAAGGTCTATTTTTAGTTTCTTTAGCATTGGTAACACCCCGCCTTCAAAGAAAACATAGTCAGAACAGCTTCACAAGAAAACTGGAAGAGTCTGTAGCAAAGGGTGACGAAAAAAAGGCAACAATTACTTAAATGTTTATAAAAAGATCATGTTTGTGGGTTGGCCCGAGAAAGAGTGTGTGAGCAGGGAGGGGGATTTTATTCACTGATCACAGATGGATCATGGAAAGACATTGCAAAGTCTTTATAAATGATCTCCAAGAGAGATGTGGCTATTCTCACTGACAGAAAAGATCTACTCCAATGTTTTTGTGTTGTTCAACACTCTACTAGACCGTATAGTGATACTAAAATGGCTATTGGGTGATTAAAGAGATTCAGACCACCTTTACTCTGATTGCCTATTTGTCCTCCTCCGGCAAAGGTCACAACAAAGGTCATCATCAAAGGCATTGTCAAGAATGACAGACATGAAAGAACAGCTCACTCACCCTTTGGTGTCTGTGTATTGACAAACACTATTATTATGCAAGAGAGAAAGAGGAAGCACGCAGTTAAATGGTGGACTCGTCTTGTCTGTTTGGTTACTAGGAACAATGTTTAGACATTAGAGATATTCATCTTTTGTGAATCACTTTTGGTGTACACAGCACAGTGAAGTGGCATTGTTTTATTCCAAACAAAAAAACATAAATTATCCATGGACTATTGCACAGTCTGTGTATGCAGAATGTGCATGCGTTGGAAAGAGAGGAGAGAGGGGTAGAGAGAGAAGAGGAGGAGAGAAAAAGGGAAGAGGAGATGTCAAAGAAAGTCAAAGAAGAGGTGCTGCTCTCCCAGTGCAACATGCCGAGCCTGGGAGTGGAATGCACATCACTGGGCCTCAGCTGGCTCCACTGGGCCACAACCAAGCTGGGTTCCAGGAAAGAACCAATAGAGGTTTCCAGATTACTGCCGGCTAGACTCTTTATGGGAATAACATGCAAACTCCGATGAAGACTGTCCCTGCATCTGTGCTTCTCAGTCCAATGAATGAATCGTATCCCAGGCTGAGAACAGGTTCATGTAGCCGTGTGCTGATTCTGCTTTATGTGCCTCTGCACAGCCCTAACTGGCTTACTGACCTTGACTCCCCATCTTATAATCAGTCAACTTTTACGTAAGGGAAAGTTTCGATCTTGATGAAAGAAACTGTTGGCATGAATCAATCATGGCTGCCCAGCACAACCACGAGCACACAGCCCTCCCTCTAAAGACGTTCTGTTCCCAGTAATTACGCGTAAAAACCCAGACTGGAACTGTGCCCAATTTGCACAGCTTTGCATGAACCATTTATCTTTAACCTCTACATCTGGATCAGTGGAACGGCCCACATAAGGGTGAATTCCTCAAGAAAACTGACAGTGGACCAGCTAGGCGTATCTGAGCTCGTCTAGGCCCAGGTGACATTTAAGAGCTCAAAGGAGAGGGAGGGATGGAATTCAAACACAATGAAGATGTCGCACACAATGTGCCTGTGAGGAAACACTTGAAGCTGAACAGCTGCACTTGAGAAACAATACCATCTTTGTGTGGCCCTGTGCAATTGAGAGCCCCGTGGAAAGTTTTTAGCGCAACATGTATGTCCGAAAGGGAAGAAGGTGTTCCGAGAGAGTGTAAGGAGATTTGTTAATGTTGCCAAAGAGGTCGTCCAGAACAGGTGTGTGCTAATGTGCATTCACTAGAGAAGTAAGCATTGCACAGAGGACACTTGAGGACAGAGCCTGGTGTCAGGTTTCAAGAGCAGCGTACGGTGACCCTGCCTACTATTCTTGGTCTGTGCTTTCCAAGATTCCCTCTTCCCAAAAGTTCTCATTGGCAAATGTGTGAATGTTGGCAAAATCAAAGCATATAATCATGAGACAGATGTTCTTCATTCATGTCTTAACCACCTCCTGTCAGTTGCGGCGATGTTATACGCTTAAATCATATGCTCATCATAATCAAACAATTTTGCAATTATTTACTCCACATTTGATGATAATTGCCCATGTAGGCTTTTGCTTATTACAAATGATCTTGAATGCCATCAGGTGACATCATGGACGTGGAAGTGATGTGGGACATTTGGCCTCTAGAGTGGATTGGTACCCGTGCATCACAGACACTGAATCACTCCCAGTCGATTCAGATGAGACTGCCAATGGTCAGTGATGACAGCAGCAGATTGTGCTGGAATAATGGCGTGAGTCACTTGCTGTCCCCAGCGCTCTTTCAGAGACGGCCGCCACCACACATTCAGCTGCAGAGCGCTGAGCTCAGAGTGAAAGGCTCCGAGTAGGAGGGAGCTTTTCACACCGACATACAACCAGTTGGCCCTCTGACTCACTGCCCTGCGAAAACACTCACAGGGAGGAAAATCGACTGACTAATCATCCAACACCAAGTCCGCTTTACAAGTCATTGGGGGTCCTGAGGCACAATAATAAACAGATCACTTCTCAAGATGGGGCCTGTGTCAGAGAAAGAGTCAGCCCTATATTTGCAGACTAGACAAGTAGGATTTTGTTACTAAGCCCTTGCATCTTTGGGCCAAACTCATGGCTTTGGCTCGCCATAACTGTGGCTTCTACCACTCCTGGAAACAGATTACAAACTGTTTCGATGGCTCATCCAAAATATTGTAGCTAAAGCAAGGACACACGTAGACTATCCATACTGTTCTTTTTCTGAGATGCAATGGCATCATCTGACATTGAGAAATAAGCGGGACAGCTCTTGTTTGGATGATCAAGCTATCATCAGGCAGATGGACATGTTAAGCAGAGACCACACGATGCTGTGCCGTCGCTTGGTGTCTGTTTGAAGGCGCTCTTGCGGTGGAATCTCTGTCATGACACCGCGGGTCACTCCCGAAGAAAAACCCCACAGCCCAATGATCTCACCAGTGAGAAAAATCCCCCTGCTCGCGCAGCGCTGCTCTGGCTGCATTCCTGCGCACTGAGAAGCGCTCCCACACTCTCCTGCTTCACAGTGGGAGAGAGGGAGAAGCAGGGAGAGAAAGAAAGAACGAAAGAATGGAAGAAAGAAAGAAAGAAAGAAAGAAAGGGCATGAAGAGAGATGAATGTGAGGAAAGAGGTGAATGGGACGGTTCCTAAGGTCCTGCTGAATGAGACAGGCAGGCATGAGTAAGCCTGGCGAGAGGAGAAAGGGAAAGAGTCACAGGAGACAAAGAGTAACACAGAGGGAAGGAAGCAGGGCTGAGGAGGGCTGGGGGGTGGGTGAAGGGCCAATGTCCGTTTATAGTTTTTGGGTGATGACACTGTCATGATGGAAATGTCAGCATGGCCATTAGAAGATTTACTCCCTGAAGAGAGATGCACTCTCCCCTGCAGGGACAGGCAATGCTGACCACCACCACCAGTTAGCTGTGGCTGATGGAGGGAGAGACCGGCCCATATGTAGAATATGGAAAGATGCTTAGAAAGCTCTGGCCCAACAGTCCTGTTTTCCCTCCATGTGCCCGTCTCTCTGCCTGCCATTTGTGGTTGGCACGGTGCCCCACGGCATGCAACACGCACCTCTCATTCTAGCTGTTCCACTGGCACAGGCCATGTGGCAACTCTACATTCATATGAAAATGAAAGGCAAATTGTTGACTAACCCAGCTGAGGCTGCTTTTATTACTACAGTTTCTCATCATGCTTCAAGCTGTTAGTTCTACTTCAATCTTTTTGATCTATGAAAGTGCTCATCAGCAGTCATTTACTTCTTAAGACACGCTTGCATCCCTGTTGTCTCCCAAAGAAAATTCCCCACACATTGAAGCAATCTTCTGATAGTGTTTTTTATCTCGCTGGCTGGATCTTGTCATACTAGCGCTATTCTGCTAACCATACATGCAGGCTTTAGGCTGATTCACACAGACCACATTACACACACACGGCGGATATGGGAGCGGGGGGTGGAGTCGCTCGCAGCTTGAGTGGCCAAAAAAACAAATGAGTCAAATGCAAGTCATCATATGTCTTGTGCCCAACACACTGCTGTGTGTGTCAAAATGGAACCACAAGCACAATCGTTTCAGCATGTTTGCATTTGTGCACTTTCAACGCGCCGCCTATGGGGGTGAAACGTGTGTGTTTGTGCGCACGCTTGTGTGCTCCCTGCATCGTTACACCCACCTCTCACAATCTCGCCTCTCACCCCCCCCTGAGGTTCACTTGAAATACAATCCTGTTTTGAGCCCCTGAAAGTCTAAATAAACTCGTGAGAATTTAATAACGTGATCAAGATACATAACAAGTGTCTGTCCAGGGGTATGAGGTCACCGAGGAGGAATCTGCTGGCACAGCCGGGCCAGTGAATGGGGGAGTGGGGCCGCGCTGCTATTTATTCTCCAACAGCGGCATCCAGTTGACATCTACTGAGAGCGGGTGGAAATCAAGCCCTCAGGCGGAGATGAAGGACGAGATGGGCGAGAAGGTGGAAAGAGAGGAGGCCGGAGCACAATGCCTGGGCGCGCCGCTCTGATGCAAGACGGACAGGGGAATGCGGGGGATTTTCAAAGGATCTGCGTCTTTCAAGTGATGGTGTTGCCCTTTGATCCAACAATAGGCCCCTCTGACTATGGAACACACACACACTCTCTCTCTCTCTCTCTCTCCCTCTCTGTCTCTCCCTCTCTTCACCTCGCTATCTCTCTAACTTGTAAATACTAGCAGCCACTGCCCCATGGCCCCTGTCAGGAGACTTCCCTGTAGCTCCACAATGGCTGTGTCAGCACCTCATCCATCAGCCCACATGTGTCAGCGCAGGAGAGCCAGTTCACTCAGGACAGCAGCAGCTGGTCCACGCTCATGCCAAAGCAGCTCCCAAACACCAGCCCTGTGCATGTCATGGCACACACACACACACACACACACACACACACACACACACACACACATACAGGTTGACAGACCACAAAACAAACACAAAGCCCCAAAACGTTTGCTACTGTTAACAGGCCACAACTATGTGGTAAAGCCGATTAACATGAGACTTCAGGTGTTAGATGTTGTAAACACACATTGGCACGCAGCTCCATTCACACGAGTAGGATGTTTGCTGTTGACTGGTTTCTCACTATGATGTTCCGCCATGATTACATTTCCAACTGTGTCACTGCTCACTTCCATAGTACTGTGGAAATGGCCCATTGTTTGCACTGGGGGAGGCAGGAAGCACCTTGCACAGCCAAATAATACTTGAGATGGTGCCGTCTCTTACGGGAACAGCAGAGAAGAAGTTACTCAACCAGGGAGGTTCTCTTAGGGCTACTGGGCACAGCGGCCCTCAGTAGTCATGCATGGGCTGATAGTAAACAAACACTGGCTCCTTCAACAAGATGTGTTACACCTTTCCTCCATGTTCACCTGCTTAATGTCTATTCTTCTGCTCAGTAATAGACAGCATGAAATACCTTGGGGAAAGTCAATGTGACTCATCAGAAAGTAACATAATCGAGTAGAATGGATCTCGTCATTGGCCTTTCTGAATCATAACAGGTGTGATAAGGAACAAAAAGCTTTCCTGCCTCCACAATCCTGTTATCAGTGGAAGGAACAATTCCTTCCTTTTTATTTGGGGAATGGCAAGGGAAAAAATAGAATTTGAAGTCAGATGGTCAAGTGCTATTCATTTCTTAATGCACATTGTTGAATAATCGGGGGGTGTTTTAACAGTAAATCACATCTTGGATGGCTATTGCAGTCTGAATGCTAAATGCTATCATGAAAACAATGGATTGTATACAGAAGTAGCCATTTAGACAAGACAAAGAGAAGGGGCAAACCATGTACAGTGAGTGCTGTTTCCAGACACACTATATAATCAACTGATAGGATGAATGTGTGACAAGTGCCATCACTTCAGATTACAATAGTCAACTCCAGAGCAGATTAAATGAGTCAGCGTGTGCAGATCAACTTGATGATCTCAGGTCGGGGTGTCCGTCTGTCTGGCAGAGGAGAGTCTCATCGCTCTCTTTTTGCCAAATATGGTATGAGTGAGCACTCACACCTTGCCAGGACATGTCCTCTCTTACTTGCCTATAGCCCCTCTGACTCCTTTTCTATGCTATTGGTAAAGAAAAAGCTTGCTGAAATAAACTGAGTTAAAAAAGTAGAAATGGGTTTTGAGATGTGATTTGAAAATATTTAAAGAAGGGCCAGTCTAGTGTGTGTGGGGGGGGAGGGAGTACAGTATCTACATTTGTATTTGGTTTTGGGAACAGTCAGCAGAAAAAGACTTATGAGACTTCCTAAAGGGGAGTATTTATGCAATAGGTCAGAGAGATAGCAAGTGGTAAGAGGCATTTTGAACCAATAGCAAGCGGGAATGGGAGGCCTGGCTGAGACCAACACATAAAGAGTTACAGTAGTCCAGTCAGGTTGTTATGAAGCATGGATTACTAAATCCACAAAAGTCAGGAAAGGCATGATTTTAGCTACGTTTCTTTCTTCTAGAAACAAACTTTGACTCTGGACTTCACCTGTTTGTCAAATTTAAGATCTATGTCCATGATCACACTCAGGCTCTTTACAGAGGGCCTCAGGGATCTTGAGTCCATACCCTGGCTGTAATTTCCACTGGGTCCTGAAAGGACGACTTCAGTTTTGCTGATATTAAAATAAAACAAAATTAAGGCCATCCAGGCTTTAACATCATCAAGACAGTCTAAAAGACGTTTCAAGGAGCCTTGGCCTTTCAGTGGAAGGCTAATGTAAAAAAAGTGGAGAGTAAAGGTAAAAACGATGGGAATCTCTCCTCAGCCAGACAGACGGACACCCAGACCTGAGATCATCAAGTTAATCTGCACAAACTGACTCATTTAATCTGTAAATGTGGGCGTCATCTGCATAGCAGTGGAAAGAGGTGAAAGATGGAGTCTTAAGGCATAGCATATAGAGCAAAGCATATAGAACAAAGCATATAGACAGAGCAGATAGAGGCCAAAGAGGATGGGCGCAAGAATGGCTCCCTGGGGGACACCACAGGATAGATGAGCTGGAGAGGAACAAAGTCGCCTATGCAGCAGAGGAACTTGTATCAGAGAGGTACAGTATGATCTGAACCACTCAACCACACTGCTCAAGGCGAGAGAGAAGGATGGTGTGATCAACTGTGTCAAAGGCCGCTGTGAGATCTAATAGGATCACCAGCATCACAGCTAATAAAATGTCATGATAAACTCTAAGTAGTGCAGTTTCCGTCCTGTGAAGTGGAAGATACTCAAGATGATTATTCTTTGGAAGCAGTGACTTGCAATAACAATTATTCTTCAGAAGCAGTGAATACCAATCTGTTAGAGATGTTGTTTCATGTGCGTCTGTCTGGCCACTGCTGTCTTACACACCACCTGAACCACATGAATGTGCCGCTGTTCCCAGCCACTTACTTCCAGACCCTCATTCCGGTGGGTCATAAAGCCCCTTCTGAAAAACCAACAGCCCCACCACATCAAAGAGACCTGAGGCAGCCGAGCTCTAGCATGCTCAGAGGACAGGATCCGGCCTATGGGGGCTCTGGGGGTGGTGGTGACATCATGCCATAACTCACCGGGTGAATAAGGCACGTTTCAGTCCTTTACTCCTCCCTTCCCCCATCAACCCAGGGCTTGGCACTTGTGCTGGCTTAGCTGACTAAACCCTTTTCCTGTGAAGAAAGTTTTAGCCCTGGGGGCATTTGTGGGATCTCGTGGATGCAGCACATGGACAGGACTGATCAAGTGACTGTTTGGCCAGTTGTTGGGCATAATCTGGTCTTGTTGCATCTGAACTGGACAATGGGAGACCGGGGTGGAGGTGGACAGGTGTGTGTGCCACACACAAACACAAATACACAAATACACACACACACACACACACACACACACACAGTAGCTGAGGACACAGGTGTGGCACACATGAAAGGGATCACTGGACCGGAGAGGAGGCTGGAAGGGTCAGCAAATATTATTCTTCCCTTGATAAAAGCCTGGAGTCAAAGGTGGAGTCAAAAGGCTATATTTGGGTTATCATTCCTCACATTTCTTAAAAATAATATGGCCCGAGCGAGAGACTAGATTCAGCTGGCTGCAAGAGGAAGTGACTCACTGATACAAACGACTGATCTCATTATGAAGCCTAGGACTCCAGGGCGCAAGAGACTGGCTTGAGAAAATGGGTGGTGTAGGCAAATATGTCAAATGTCCAGTAAGAAAACCCATCCTTTTCGCTTTCAAAATCAAAATGACACACTGAACTGTTGGTTTAAAAGATCTTTTATTCACATTTCTTGAGCTTAACAACAATCTCACTGAGCTGATCACGGACAGAAAATGTATCCTTACACTACCAATACACTGCTTGATCATTTTGTGAGTTAACAGTAACTACAGTAATGGAATTCTTAATTTCATTGTATTACATTGTCATGTCATGAGAGGAGCACAACAATGTGGATACTTTTCAGTCCACAGGCCCTAAATATTTTAACAAGTGGTAACTGAGACAACTGCATCATTATGACACAAATATATAGATTGAGGATAATGTACAGTAATCCCCATTATTAGTCCTTTTAATAAACAATTTATCCATTTTAGGGAATACAATTGTTTGCCCATAAATATTGTACAATAAATATTATTACATTAAAACCAGTACAAATATACGGGCAGTGCTTTTTTTGTTGTTGGGAGACATAAGAATAAATATCACTTAACATAAATAAATAAATTAAAAGATAGGCATAAATAAAGTTTTTACAGTACACAAGACAACAATGAAAATGTGCGGGGAGAAAGAAAAAGCAGTTTCGCGTAAACACTCCATTCAAAGACAAGGTTCATCGCTTTGGGGATGACCCTCTTGCCCTTGACATCAGGCACATCGGTCTTAACGTTTCCACAGTCCTCTCTACATTCAGACTACCTCCATCTCAGACAACATGGCCTCGTGATCACCGCCTCTAGAATGTGGCCTAACCCTCGTGGGCCTAGTCCTGGGCACTCAGGCCTTCTCTGTCCCATCTCCCTGGACGTTGGGCTCTTCCAGACGTGACCCAATTCATGTCTGTCCAGCGGGTCAGTCGGCGAGAGGAGGTCAGTCACTTGTGACGGGAACAGTCACTCTACCTCCTTCTGTCGTGTTCTTCTTATTGGCCTGTTTACTTCTCTTTTTTTATTTTGAGGTAGAATTTCCACATCTCCACCCTAAAATTAAACAATCACAAAAGAAATGATTAGTCACACTAACTCCAGTGCAGTCAACTGAAAAAAGAGGCGGTATTGTCCATGTGGGATGTGTTGTGTGGCCACTCACCAGTCCTTCTCCTCGGTCAGTGGTGTGGCGCTGCCCCCAGCTTCACCTTCTCCTCGTTCTCCACATCATAGGCACCTCGCTTGTGAAACCTGCGGCCACATTCACAAACGAACATCAGACCTCCAGTTCAGCCGCAAACAAATATCAAGTCAGCACTCTCATTCTTTTCCCGCTCTTATAGAGCAACTCCCTCCACCCCAGGCCCCCGCTGGACGCATGTGGACGTGTGGACTGACCTCAACGCCAACAGGAGGCCGATGATGATGAGACAGAGTGAGGACAGCACCACTGCCACCACTGCCAGCGCCGTCGTCCTGTTATATCCTTTGTCTGTTTTACTACTGGGCAAAATCCAAATGACGTCGTGACATCGCTCCCCGGAGTAACCTTCGTGGCATCTGTAGAAGAGACATGTGGTTAATGATTTGGCATGTAGTCCCTTATAGACATAAAGACAACACTCAGATCAATGGAGGTGAGGAGGATCAACAGAGATCACAATGCATGTATGAGGATGCATGGAGTTTGCTTTAAATATGTTTTTGTATTATGTATTTCAGAAACTTCCACTGTAGAGCTTATGTTGTAAAACAGGGACTAACTACATTCAAAGTCCATGTAATGAATCTGTAGGAACATTCAATGAATGTATAAACGGATGATGGATGTGCAAGTGGACAATACTTACATGCATGAAGGTTTGCGGATGTTTGCGAGGTATTGGCAGGTGCCATGGATGCAGAAATCCTTATATTTCTTCAGGCATGGATTCCTCTTCTTCCCCTTTCCCCTCTTCCTGCCCTTGCCTCTCCTCCTCTTCCCCGACTCCTTCTCTTCACTCAGGACTTTGCTAGGATCCTTAGGTTTACTGGAAAGGGCAACTAAAGACAAACAGGGAATAATCAGTTATAATCTTCTTTGACACATCTATATCAGCAGTAAGATGACAACAACCACTAGTGTTATTACTGACTGAGGTTCCTGAGGTTCCTGTTATTACATATTACATTACCTCTGGGCATGTAGTCCCCTGATACTTCATAGTCGTCCTCGTCATCATAGTAGTAATCCTCATCTTCATCTTCCTCTTCATCATAATCCACCTCATGCGGCAGATTGTCTTCTGCAACCCTTTTCTCACTCACTGGTTCCAACAGGTTAAACACCACAGTCTGCGGAGGCTTTTCACTTTCATGCTTGTCGATTGAAGCACCACTGACCAACTTGGAAAGCACTGAAATATGAGAGGAACAAAGTTCAGTGAAATGAATGGATTAACACTTAACTCGTAAACTATACCATGAATGAGTTGAAAGAGATATAAACATGAATTGGGAGTTATTTCTTTGATGAGGACAAGTCACACAAACACACATTCACAGAGATGTATGTATGTGTATATAATATGTCTATTCGATATACAAAGAGAGTTCTGCCATAGCCACACAAAAATGTCATGCATAGACACTTAGGTAATGTTCGAATATGAGAGTTAAAAATAAATATATCCAATTACATAAAACATGATTTAAAATAGATTGATGACCTAGATCTAACCCTGTAGTCGAGATGTTCTGAAAAATATACGTTAATGTAAAAAATAATAGCATTGTATAGGCTATAATTCCATTTTAGATAGGCTGTATGGAGAAGCATGGTCAAAGTGTAGCCTAGCCTATACATGGTTCACAGACAGACAGACAGACAGACAGCCACACACACACAGACACAGACACACACACGCGACTTTTAAAAAGTTGACATCATTGCAGTTGCATGTCACTATTTCTGAGATTATAACACTAGCCTACAGCTGAAATTCTATACATTAGGTATAGGCTACTAGGCTATCAGACATATATGATATTACTTTTTTTCTAGACAGCAACAGTGAACTTAAGTAATTCTAAGGCTTACCCAGAGCGTGGACCACCAAAAGTGCCACTGTTGAAATCCTCATGTCTACGGCAAAACCCAAGCGAATGATCTTCGAGTGTGGGAAATAAATCACTTCGACAACTTGTTTTTTCCTTAGATCACGGAGTTGAATCCACAGAAACCTTGTGAACAGAATCCTTTCGTTTCTTGTCGTTTGATTCAACTTAAAAGATGACGGGACTTCAACACTGTGCGACCAACACCCTCGCTGAGACTGCCGAAAGAGCCAGAGAGGTAGAGCATCAAGCATTTATATACCGGTCGACCAAGACCACGCCTATTAGCCAGTAGCGAGCGTCGTAAAGCACACCATCGCGCTATGTTAAATTACAAATTGAACAGTGCCGAGCTTGTTAACATATTGCTTTCTTGGACTAAGCACAGTAGGCTATTTATCTATTTCAACTAGGCCTTTACACAAGTAAAGGCCTAGGCCTATAGGTTTAACATTGATTCAGTAAATCAAACAATTCATTTTAATTGTGAAGAAGGACAATATTTTGCATCTTAGTCTAATTAAAATGCTTATCTTTTAGCCTATTAAACTATTACTCTATTAGCCTACTCTTTCTAGGCGACCATAACGCAGGTCCAGTGACAGTTGTGCGACAGACGCTTTATGTCGCCATCGAGTGGTAGAGATGGAACAAACAGAATGTTTCACAGCCAGGCTGAAGAGTAGACCTACTGCTGCTGCTGCTGCGACTGCTACTACCACTACTACTACTAGCCTACTACTACTACTACTACTACTAATGATAATAATAATACAATTACGATGAGATATCTGAATCAAAAATCTGAATAGCCAATGATGAAAAATGTAAATTAATAAATCAGACATTATTTCATTATGGGATTTTTTTATGGGGATTTTTTTTTAGCCAATCTACTTTTGCTTCCCTTTTAGGAACTCTTGACACACAAGCCTTTGCATTCCGTCGCCTATTGTTTTGCATTCCCTTTGCATACTTTTGTGTTCCCTCGCAATTCATTTGAGTGTGAGTAATACACAACTGAAAAAAAAAAAACTTAACACTAACCCTCAAATGTAGCTCAAAAAAGTTAAACAAAATCCCACTTAAAAACAAGACAATGAAAATCCTTACTACAACCCTTTGAGGGCTCTAAAGCATTGTTCATGTGTTTTGACCTTTTTTAAAAAATGAGATATCCAGAGTTTTGTGTCTATACTGTAGGTCTACTGTTTGTTTCTGTTTACTATATAAACTTTTCAGTCTAAGCCTAGTAATAATAACAATAACACAACAACGACAATAATAGCCTAATAATAGCCTAACTATAATAGGCCTAATAATAATGCCTGTAAAATTCTATTAATAGCCCAGCCTGGCATTTATTTGCCTGAATTGCCAAACTCATCCTGTTTATATTTGGAACAGGCATCTATGGGCCAGGCCTTTCATACAAAACGTTTGCACTGCAAATACTATCAAATTGACTAGTGTAAACAACATGGAATGGACTCATAAGACGCTTTTCTGGCTTTCTTTATCGTGCAGGTAAATCTGAATGAATTCAACCGTAGCCTATTGGTGTTAATCTTTCTGCAAAATTAACTAAACAGTTGTGGATAATCTAACCAATCTATCAATGCAGCATGTCCATATTGACAGAGATAGAACCATTTAGGAACTCTGCACTGCCAGCCTTTCATCAGTGAAGAATAAGTATTCTAAGCAGTCTCTAACTATTATAGCTCAAGCAGGTAATCTGGCAGGCTGTAAGATGTGCTGCAACTAACTTCTATTAAAAAAAATCTTTTAAAAAGCTTATTGTCCAAGCCACATGACCTGTGACTTGAATTGATGACATGTTACCATATGGCAGTGGTTCTCAAACTCTTTCTGTCATTCCCCACTTTGAGGAGGGGAATTTTCAAACCCCACTTAACCCCACGAACCCAGCAAAATGCTAATGTTAAAATACTTTTACTACATTAGCCTACATTTCCTGTCTTAGTCTACTGGATCAGATGTTATTTTACTTCATATATCGGTCTGTTTATGACTTATGCTTATGTGTGGCCATTTTGTTTTGAATCTATGATCTTCCTTGTCAAAAAAGAACGGCATTATTAAAGATTATCACAAAAGAATATATTTCTTCCTGTTCCTCGTGCCCCACCTGTCATGTGTCTATTCTCCACTAGTGGGCCCCGCCCCACACTATGAGAACCCCTGTCATATGGCCAGATAAAATTGACTCCAAATTCAAACTCTGGAGATTGTTTGCTGCATTCATCTGTAATTATGAATCATAAATCATAAATCTGTGTATTTTACATCCTGTCTTTTTTTTGTGCAGAGCAAATTTCTGTCAAGGATTCCCGGGAGACTGAAAGACCGGGGTGTACGAAACTTGGTGGGCAATTAGCCCCACATGGATAGCATGGAACCATTGTTTTTCGACGCCCCACAGCCGGACTGGACCCCCCAAAAGGAGGGCAGGGCGGAAACAGTTTTCGGTGAATATCTCAAGAACCGTAGGGCCTAGGAGGACCGCCTTTTTTTTGTATGTTGGTCTTAAGGGGCCATCTCAACCCATCCCATAACCACTCATTTCATGTATAGCGCCACCTAAATTAAAAAGCAAAAATTAAGCGCTGTAAATGCTCAATGGTGTTTTGAGCCCCCAATGTCATCTTCCAGGCAGTGCTGCCACTGTTGACTTAATGGCACTTAGTCCTACCCCTAACCCTAACCTTAACCAATGCCTAACCCTAGTGCCTTCCAGGCAGCGCTGCCTTCAAGACTACATTGGGGGCTCAAAACACCAAGAAACGTTGTAAATAATAAATAAAGTAAGGTATCTCTGCATGGCTGACATGTCAAAACTGCACGAAATTGGAAGTGTAGGATCATACCAAGTTTCGTGGAACTCGGTTCATGCCATGTCAACCCATCCCATAACCACTCTTTAATGTATTGTGCCACCTCGTACAAAATGAAAAAGCAAAAATGAGGCATTGTAATTGGTTTACAGGTTCAAAACTGCACGGAATTTGAAGTATAGGATCATTATGACGCCCTCTGAATGTATGCCACGTTTTGTGTAATTTGGTTCATGGGGGACCATACAATAACTGAATATATGTGTACATTTAGTGACTGTACAGTACACTATGCACACACATGCAGACACACACACACACACACACACACACACACACACACACACACACACACAAATAAACACACACACACAGACAAGCACAGACACACACACGCATACACACACAAGTACAGACACACACACACGCACACACACACACACACACACGCACATACACACCCAGTACACCCAATACACACAGGTACGCACACACTTACATGTGCACACACACTTACACTCACACACACACGTATTTACACTCACACAAGCGTGATTTAAATGTCATGTAACCATCATGCTATTACTCTCCCATCATGAAACATATCAAGCTATACTCATCTTCATCTAGTTCTCTCACTTCACAATTGTCTTTTTTTGAATTATCATAACAGGCGACTATACAGATAACCTTGCAGCCTCACTCATTGCATTGTTCAGTGAAGAGGACAGCAGTAGGTTTTTTTTTTTTTAGATGACAGGATATCCTATTGGAAGTGAAGTGGGCACTTGCTTGTTTTCATTTTTTTTCTGTTCATAAATCCAATCATCATTTTATCTTTCTCAACAGACAAACAACAGTCAACACTTCAGCTAGCCAAAGAGGATGGTGCTGGAGACCAAGTGTTGGCTGTGGTTCATCCGAAATTGGACGCGGAAAAGTTCTGTGCCAGAGTGGCACATGAGCGTACGGCCACACAGCGGGGTGAATGGCGAACGGCTCCAACGCCAGAGCTAAGAGATGAGGAGGAGTACGTGAGGAGGGAAATCCTTCTGCGCTTTTTTGCCAGGAGGGGCATCCACAGTGAGAAGGCAATCAAGCTCGAGGCCTTGCATCACACAAAACTTTTATTATATATATATTTATATATTTATATTTATATTTATTTAAAAAAAAAATATATATATCTTTTTGTTGTTTGACTCCTATCTCATATTTCCATTTGCCTTATAGTCGTTAATGCTCTGCATAAGATGATCACCTACGTTTAAATACATGATTCCACTGCACATCTAGTTGATACTTCAAGACAAAAGAGCCACTAAACTACATGGAGCCTCAAAGCCCTACGACACCTCATAACTTGACATGGAGGTATTTCTTGGGACAGAAAACACCCCAATGTACTGTCTGACAACACCACATGCTGCCAACGGCCAGGAGAAATCCTTTCTTGTATCTCTAAGTCTACTCAGGAAGTCACCATTACAACTCCACCAAAGTTACCACCAGGCCTCCTCCAATCTGCTAATATACCATGTTCACCCAGATCCCCACTTCATTGGAATCACAAAAGGTGTGACTTCAGTGTACATTAATATATGCATTAATATAAGCTCATCAGCTCGTTTCGTCTTGAGCACACCTGAAAACAAAGACAAGACAAAGAAAACGAGCAGAAGGCCTACAGGCCGTCACAACACACACACACACACACACACACACACACACACACACACACACACACACACAGACACACACACACACACACACACACAGAGACAAGCACAGACACACATGCATGCACACACAAGCACAGACACACACAGACACACACACACACACACACATAAACACACACACACACATTCAGAAGGAGAAGAGGATAGTACAGCTAACAAAAGCAAAAGGGTGTGTGTGTGTGTGTGTGTGTGTGTGTGTGTTTGTGGGGAGGAGAGTCCTGTCTCTCTGTCTGTGTGTAGTTATTTTTGTATGCCACTATGGACAAAAGCATCAGCCAGTAACCATAACCATAACTATAACCATAACCGATTGTTAAAAAAGACAATCAAAATGAGTGAGCTGGGCTGTATAGAATGAACATTCTAAATCCTTTGTTGCTGCATCAAAATTATCACTGTGACAACTTGGATTGTTCTCTGAAGATTCCATTCCAAAATGTGCAAGTTAGAATTTTCAGTGTGAATTCCAAGAATCTGCTCAGTCTTATTAGACACTTCAAAGCAGACAGGTGGCAAAAATGAAGCTCAGTGAACTTTTCAGCTGCTGTCTCCCGATCGGAGGGAAGAAGCAAAAGAACAAGAGGGTTGACACCAGCAAAAAGAAGAAAAGAAAGGAGGCTAAGCGCCTGAAGAAGGAGATGGGAGATAAGAGGAGAAAGGAGGCCCTTGAGATGGACATCTCCAAGGTGCAGAGAGTGGAGACTGTAGCAGTGTCTCTGGATGAAGCGAAGGACGGGCCTGCAGAGAGATTTGACGATGAAATGGCTGTGATTGCTATTCACCATGGTGAGATAACTAACGCTAAGCCCTTATCTCATACACTTTAATGTTGTAAAACTCCTTCATCAGAATCATCATTTCATCTCTCTCCAAAGACCTGATCGAGTCATCTGCTGACCGTGGAACACCTCAGATGGATGAGGGGGGCTGTAGGACCCCATCCCCTCTACATGGTGATGGAGATCAAGAGATCAGCAAAGAGGACTGCAGTAAGTATCACAATTTCAGATGGTTGAATAGAGGACGATGAATAGAGATGGATGAAATGGACGCCTACGTTTGTATGTTGACAGATTCACCAATTACAATCATCTTTGTCCACAGACCCGACCGAGTCCTCCATTAACAACGAGACACCTCAGCTGGATAAGGGAGCCAGTAGGAGCCCATCTCCGCTGCATGTTGATGAATATCAAGAGATCAGCAAAGAGGACTGCAGTAAGTATCACAATTTCAGACAGTTGAATAGAGGTGAAATGGACGCCTACATTTTAATGTTGACAGATTCACTAATTACAATCATCTTTGTCCACAGACCTGACTGAGTCATCCATGGGTAGGAGCCCATCTCCGCTGTATGTTGATGAAGATGAAGAGATCAGCAAAGAGGACTGCAGTAAGTATCACAATTTCAGACGGTTGAATAGAGGTGAAATGGACGCCTACATTTTAATGTTGACAGATTCACTAATTACAATCATCTTTGTCCACAGACCTGACTGAGTCATCCATGGGTAGGAGCCCATCTCCGCTGCATGTTGATGGAGATCAAGAGATCAGCAAAGAGGACTGCAGTAAGTATCACAATTTCAGATGAAAAGAGTTGAAATGGACGTCTACATGTTAGAGACAGATTTACTAATCACAATCATCATTTCATCTCCGTCCACAGCCCCAAATGAGTCATCTAATGACCAAGGGGCACATTTGGACAAGGAGGATGGGAGCCCATCTCCACTGCATGTTGATGGAGATGGTTATGAAGAGATCAGCGAAGACGACTGCAGTAAGTATCACTTTTTTCTGATGGTTGAATAGAGTTGAAATGGACACCTACATTTTGCAGTTGTATGACTAACTAATACAATCATCATTTATTTTCTCTCCAGTCTCCACAGTCCTGAACAAGTCAACTGTAGATCAGGGGGCAATTCAGCTGGACGAGGAGGGCGATAAGAGCTCATCCCTGCTGCATGGAGATGGGGACAAAGCGAGCCATGTGCCTTGTTTGGAAATGGACGGGCATCAATACCAGCCTAGAGTCCGGGAGGCACAGCTCTGCCCGGTGTGTGGTGCCCAGCTAAGGGAGAGAGGACGGGCCTTACCCTGAATGGCACCACGCAGGCCACACTGATCTCTGAGGACAACAAGTACAAAAACGTGCTAATAATTGTGGCACTTTTGTGGTGCTTTCTTTATTTGGTTTTATCAGAATAAATTTGCTTCCCTTCAAGGTTGGATTTGTTTTTCTTATTTGTATTCATTGTGAGACCAGGGCAAATTGGCAAAAAAAGGGATTTTTTAAAAAAAGAAATACCTCTTATTACTCAACTTCACCAAGGGTGACAATAAACAAAAAGGGTGCTGTACGTGCACTATGTGTGTGTGTGTGTGTGTGTGTGTGTGTGTGTGTGTGTGTGTGTGTGAGAGAGAGAGAGAGAGAGAGAGAGAGAAATGGGCGATAGACAGAGGGGGGAACGGGGCATGGTAACAGCTTTACTTACAGGGAGGGACAAATTAGCAGGTGCACAGTCAAAAACATACATGTAGGCTACATGAGTTGCACACCCACACATAGGCACACACACAAACATGTTTCCTGGCCTGGACAGCTCCTGTTCTGTTCTGTTCTGTTCACACACACACACACACACACACACACACTAAACAGACACACATACACTTACACGCACACACACGTACCCACATGCCCCCCCCCCCCCACACACACACACACCCACACACCCACACACCATGCACCACACACACTCACAAGCGAAAACGCACAGACAGAGAAGCACACATACACAAAAGTAAACGCACATACTAATTTACATTCATACAAGTTGCAGTAAGGGATGGAGTAGGAGATGGAAACAAATTGACAAGCGTGATTTATTTTTACGGAGAGAATGTTTTAAGGACTGAGCGGCGGTCATATTTTTTTTTACCGCTTTGCGATACATAGTTATTATTATTATTATTGTTGTTGTTGTTGTTGTTATTATTATTATTATAGACCTTGTAATATAAAAAGCGTTTTACTCATCAGTTGATCATTAAGGCTACGTCTGTGTAGATGCAATTGATCATACTTCGATTGGTGATGTCTACCAGAATCAATCACTATAGATTGCTCTAGTCTAGCATCACATGTTTGTTTTGGGAAAAATGGCTGAAGAGGCAAAAGAGCCTAACTCGGTAGAGAAAGATAGCGACGCCAAAGATGAAGAATCAGACGCCTCAGAACTTATTGAAGACAACAAAGAAGGCTGTAATGAAGAAGAGCAGAAACACAGACAGGCAGCCGAAAGCACTTGGTCGGCTCCTATTCTATCGCTGGCACGGAAAGCAAGCGAGACGATTAGCAGTGGAGTTAACACATACGGGTCAGCTTTGAAGAACGCAGCGCCTGGGTCTGCAAGTAACAGCTCTCCGAATGAAGTTTCCTCGGTCAATGCAACGGCCACCACCACCACAACCACGGGTAAAAGCCTTCTTTGTCCGTGCTGCGTCGCGAACCTCTCCCATTCTACAGCTGACATGTCTTGCTCTACTAAGCTTTGCACAATGACATCAGTTTCGCTCGCCTTAACTTATTTGTTCTATGAGTTTGCATTGCTATTCCAAAATGTTAGTTAGGTTAACAAGAAATTAGTGCGTATCAAAACAAATTCACCACATTTACCAAAGTCTGTCTAAATAGGACTACGTGGATTTGAAAAGTGTGTGCGCATTAACCTCTTATCTGTGTCTGCAGCTGTAAAAGACCCCATGACCGTGGAGAGGTCCAATCTCCTCAGCATGATGAAACTGAGTATAAAAGTTCTCATACAGTCTTCACTTAGTTTGGGTCGGACCCTGGACTCCGACTACCCACCACTGCAGCAGTTTTTTGTAGTCCTGGAGCACTGCCTCAAACACGGATTAAAAGGTTGGTAAAGCTTTTGAAAAAGTAAGAATTTGAAAAAGTATGTGATGTACTAGAAAAAGTGGCAGCATACCAGTCAAAAGTAAATGAACAATTGAAGGGGACTTGTGTGTTTTAAAGTGATATTCTTCAGAACAGCCTGACGTGGTTCTGAAAGAGTTTCTTGTTTCCCTAAATTCCTCTTCTGTGTAAGAAAGAAGGAAGGAGGTAATTGCTGTCATGCACATTTTGAAAAAAATACTGATGTCAGTTCTGTTGACATTACTTTACTAGTGTACATTGTGTGGGTAAACACCTGTTATTTCCCCTGTAACTATGCAGCGAAGAAATCCTTCATCAGCCAGAATAAGTCAATATGGGGTCCCCTTGAAGTTGTTGAGAAACTGTGTCCAGAATCATCAGATATTGCCACCAGTGTACGAGATATGCCCGGCCTCAAGTACGTATATCAACTATTGGTCTGAGATGATTCATTTTACCAAGTGAACAGTGAGCTCTTGCATTATGTAATTACGACATTTGACTTTGTCCCATTTCACCACCCAGATGGTGTTAAATGTTCTGCTTGGTCTTTATGTGGTTCAGGACAGGACTTGGGCGAGCACGTGCCTGGCTTCACTTGTCTCTGATGCAAAAAAAGGTGGCAGACTACATGAAAGCCCTAATTGATAGAAAGGATCTTCTTGGGTAAGTTGTGTTAGGCCTACATAGTTGAGTTCCCATAACAGGTATTCATCCCACTGCCCAGGTAAAGGGGACATGTACAGTCACGCCTCAGTATTCAACCCTTTCAGCTGCTGTGTGTCCACTGCTTACAGGACCTGCCCATATGCAGGCTTTTTTTGCTGCATGATCACAACGCTAATTGGATGAACTAAAATGGCATAGGAACAATAGCAAATCCCTTCACTGATACACTGCTTAATCATTTACCGGTATTATTGTTTTGCTTATGTGCGGTAACCTAAATATTCTTACTACCTAAATTAGTCTCTCCACCTTGGAGGTGAAAAAGCCTATTTAACATCACATGTTATTCTGCTATAATAATAAGTACAGCAGAATACACTTCAGAGCTGTATTATTTATATCCCTATATTTACATCAAAATGAATTATTTCATAATTTTATTTTGTTTTGTCAGGGATTTCTATGAACCTGGAGCACTAATGCTGGAAGAGGAAGGGACTGTAATTGTGGGTATGCTGGTGGGACTGAATGTCATTGATGCCAACCTTTGTGTGAAAGGGGAAGACCTGGACTCACAGGTGAGACTCATTTGTATCCAGATCTATATTGTTATTCTGCTATTATGCACACAGACATTTTACAGTCTATGCCTCCAGAAATGTACTGTGTTCTTGAGCTGTAGGACATACATCCTGGATGTCAATTTTGTTCCCAAATGATTTGTTCACCAAATCAAAACATGACCCATATTTCTGATTGCTTGGGTTGTTGACATTATGGATGATGAAAGTTATGAAACACATGTGTTGCCACTTTTCTCTGAACACCGGCAGATCACTGATACTGATTTAATTCTGACTCTTTGTGGTTAATCTAGGTTGGTGTCATTGACTTCTCCTTGTACCTGAAGGATCCACAGAACAGTGAAACTCCCAAAGAGTGAGTATCATAGATGGTGTCTGTGATGGCAAACTGACTTGAAATCACCGCTTCTCTCTCTTCCCCTTTCATCTTATCATGTCTTCACTTCTACTGTTGCTAGTGATGGTAAAATGACGGCCATTTTGGATCAGAAGCACTACATCGAGGAACTGAACAGACACCTCAGTTGTACAGTCACTGACTTGCAGGCTAAGATGGATGCACTGGAAAAGACCAACTCTAAGCTAATAGAAGAGGTGAGTTTTAATTTCTGATACTGCTCAATATTAATGGTACAACACAATATGTGGTCGTGTCTATAGTAACAGTTTAAGAATGGCATTATATTATCAGCATCTGCAGGTTCTGCAGTGCAGATATTGCTGGCAGTTAAAGGGGAGCTACGCAGTTTATCTTAATTTAGCTGTTTAACTTAACAGCTTTGGAGTCATTGGAATGGACACTTTCTGTGGTGACTGGTGACCTTCTCGCTTCCCCCTAGTGTCTGTGAGCGAAAAAACAAGCCTTTCAACTTTGGGCCGGCAGGGCCGGAAATGTTACTTAATGAAAATGTGTTACTTAGGAATAAGATAGAACTTATTATGGTCTGAGAGCATTACACTTTCCGCTGCTGCTTAATTATGTCCAGTGTGGCCCCTGCCTTAGGGTAGAATGGAAGTAATGGTGCCTGTACTGTATGTGCGACGAGCAGGCCATCACAAAATACTAAATGGTTCATTCTAGTACAGGATAGAACTTCAAAGGAAATCAAATAATGTGCATTTGTATCAGCATGGCCAATTGACCTAAATGAGTTTGAAAATATTGGCATATCGAACATCAGCAGGAATGTGCAATATTGTGAATTCCTTATTTCTATTCACCAATAAAACATTTTTTTTCTACAGCTTACAGCTGCAACAGATCGGATTAATTCACTTCGAGATGAACAAGAGCAGCTCCGGGAGGAGAATGCCTCCATCCTCCAAAGCAGCCAAAAGAAAGAAGAGGTAAACATCTTTCTTGAATCCTACATGGAGAATAGTTGGTGTGGTGTGGCTTGTGGGAATAATGGTATGCTCACTTATTCACATGATCATACACAATCAAAATGTAGGATGTTACACAAAGTTGACACCCACAGAACATGACTTCAAAACATTAGACATAGACAAACGAGGTTGTATGTTGTGATTGTGATCGTATAGTAGGACTCACTAGCATGTTGATGCTCTGTTCTCAGGCTACCTTGCAGGACAGTCAGGTGGAGCTAGAAACATACCGACAGACCCGGCAGGGCCTGGATGAGATGTACAATGTTGTGTGGAAGCAATATGGGGAAGAAAAACGCATCCGGCAGGTGAGAATTTCATCCAGCATGGACTTCAAGATTGTGTTCATCTTTGTTAGGTTGGCAACAGATCCTGAAATGATTGGTGGCAATTGTTGTGGACTCTGAAGATACAATAATTAGAACTCAATCTTCCTAGTACTATAAACATGTTCATGTGATTATTGTGTCCCTCAAACCCTCAACTTTCACACAAGGGTTAATATGAACAATCATTCCATACTGTACTGTACTGTACTGTACTGTACTGTTTTTTCCTAACACAAACCTGCTGTGACTGTGACTTAAGTGTATGTGGCTGTGTGAGTTCAGGAGCTTGAGAAGGAGCTGGAGCTGCAGGTGGGGCTGAAGCAGGAGATGGAGGTGGCCATGAAGCTGCTGGAGAAGGACACCCACGAGAAGCAGGACACACTGGCCGCCCTCCGCCAGCAGCTGGACCAGGTCAAGACCCTCAACCTGCAGATGTTCAACAAAGCTCAGGTAACGGTCCTTGCACAGTCTTTTTGTGGTATTGTTTGATCACTCCATGTAAAAAAAGCCTTTTCATCACCTTGTCAAAAGCCATCATCATGGTAGACATCCTGCTGTCATAATCACTTCGCAGAGGAAGACTTTACTTTTGACATGTTTCTATCGTTAAAATGGGCCATCATGTGACCGCATCTAAACTGCTCCTTTGGTCTGTGCAGGAAACAGGCAAGCTGGTGAAGAAGAAAGAGGAGGATGCAGTGAAACTGGTAGAGAAGATGAACCGCATGGAGACAGCCATGAAACAGCTGGAGGAGAGGTGACCACATGGATACGATTTCAAAAAGAATCAGTTTTGACCAATGAAACCATGGCCTTATGAAAAGTTCTCATAGCTGTGCCACTGGATAACATAAAGGAAATTCTGATAATTGATATTATGTAGCAGTAACTTGTGTGTGACTGATGTGGATGCATGTAATGTTTCCTTCTACATGTCCTCAGGTTACTGAAGTCTGAACACGCCCGCAAACAGACCGACCAATGTGAGAAGGACATGAGATTGGAGCTGGAAGGGAAAGTTGAGGCTCTACATCAACAGCTTACTGACCTCGACTCACTGAGGTTTGTGTAACAAAATTGACCAGAATAGAATCCTAATGGACCAAACCAGTTTTTAGTCCAGCTCCTCAACCCAAGATGTTGTCCTGGTGGAGGAGAGGGAGGAGGAGGAGGCAGAGGAGGCTGGTTGGGTGCTCTGATGGGCCTGCTGTGGTGGGCCTGCTGTGGTCACCGTGTTGTGCTGTGTGGCAGGCTGGGGCTGGAGAGTGACCTGCGCAGCGAGAAGGAGCAGCGGCAGGGTCTGCAGAGGGACCTGCAGAGGGAGCAGGACAACAGCACGGAGCTGCGCACCCAGCTGCAGCAACTGCAGGGCCTGCAGAAGGTCAGTGCCTCGTCTAGAGCAGCACTCCACACACCAGGGACTCAGAGAAATGCCTGAAATGGATTCCTTTGTTGGCTGATGTCAGTAGTGGCCAGTAATGGGGTAACTCAGAGTAATGCAGCTTATCCAGATATTTACGATGGGATAGTGTGAGGTGGTGTTGGGGATGAGACTGTATATGTGGAGACCGAGTCTTTAAATGGCCAAGACAGAGTTGAGACCAAGACTGTTGGTTTGAATGCAGCTGAGACTGAGTCAAGACTGAGTCTTTGAGGAGGCCAGACTAAGTCAAGACAGAGTAAGCAAAACATGGTCTTGAGACCAAGACCGGAATTGAGTACACTATTATGAGGTTCAGGAGAAATGAGAATTGAGTACATTATTATGAGGTTTAGGAGAAATGTTTGTACTTTCACTTAATACCATGACCTTGCACTTCCTTTTTTTGATTTGTGAAGGTCAGGTGGCTCACAATGGCAACACAGAGCCACTCAAACAACCAATGTTAACAGAAATACTCTTGGCTCACGCCATGATGTCTGTAAATGTAGGCATATATTAATGCAGTATTAAAAACAAAAACAAACAAATACAAACAAATACAAGCTGTCATTGAGTTAAATTATGTGCATGATCAACGGTCATTCACAGCCACTGTGAGCAGGTCTTACATTGCTCCTGCTGCCATACGATAGTCCATTGGAAAATTCAGCTTAGCTGTGTGTACTGTGCTGCTGTTGAAAGCTGAGTCTTCATTATTTACTACTCAGCTGAGTCCTAAATATGTTTGGAGTTTTTTTTACATTTAGCTTTAAGAGGGTGAAATTTAGAAAGCAATACATGCAGAATATTTTAAAACTCAGGGTCCATGAAGGCAGTCAATAAAATGTTCTGTAAATTCAACAAACATTCAAGAAATAACAGTTGGCTTGATGTCAGTATGATCAGCTGATATGATGATCCCCACCCTTGAGGCTGTAACTTAACATTAAGTTAATGTTGTTAACATTTATACCTGCTGTAGTTGTCTACCGCTGGATATGGGGTTTGCTGTTAAAAACAAATCTCTTGCTGGTTTCTCCAGGAGCTGTTGGACTTGCAGCAGGAGAAGACCCACCTCCAGCAGACCTGTGAGGAGCAGGAGCAGGCTCTCCAGGAGATGGGCCTCCACCTTAGCCAGTGAGTCTCTCTCTCTCTTTCTCTCTCTCTCTCTCTGCCACTTCAAGGGAGGATCCCAACTTTTACATTTAATCATGATGAGGCCAAGCTTAAATGTCAACGTTTTGCTTTTGTGGTTCTATGTGGCCGGTTAGGTTCCACTGTACTTCGAAGAGTAATCAGTGTTCTGTTTCACAGGTCCAAATTGAAAATGGAGGATTTCAAGGAGGTGAATAAAGCTTTGAAGGTAAGTCTATTTAGATGTCTTCCCGTATGACAGGAAATAACACTGCCTGTTTTGTGAATCTAGCAGCTGTTACTGAGTGTCATGCACAGGAGATTTTCCTAGTGATTGGTAATGAGTGGTGCGTCAGATCTTTCCTGTTGACTCTTACTCATTAGGGTCATGCGTGGTTGAAAGATGATGAAGCGACACAATGTAAGCAGTGTCAGAAGGAGTTCTCAATTTCACGCAGAAAGGTAAAAATGTGTTCAAATGAGCTTACTGTAATATTTAACAAATACATTTTGTTTTAACTATATTATTAACCCCTTATGTATTAGTCCTCAGTTCAGTTACTCATATCCTTAAAGGTTGGGCAAGTGATTTCTAATGCAGCAGTTCTTGATCACACAGCAATGCTTACCTTACCTTTTAAAAGAGCTATGTGTAGAATTCTGTAGCATTTGAACGGTCTTGAATAATCTATTGGCACCCTTCCATTTACTTGCATTATTTTAGATTCGGCACCACTGAAGTACAAAGTGCTAATACAAGAGATGGCCTGTCTCTGGCTGGTCACCATGCTCACTTAAGTGGAAATCTGGCTAGCACAGAGCAGACATTTTGTCATAATGTCAATAGAGCTATTTTTCTCATTCTGTTGCCATTTGTAGGTATTTCTGAATGTTTTCAACTAAAAATAACCCTACAATAGCCCTTTTTAACTGGCACCTTGTGAAGATCTTTTGTTGCATGAACAGCCATCTTACTTCTCTCTCTCTGAATCCACGTACAGCACCACTGCCGGAATTGTGGGGACATCTACTGTAGCAACTGCTCCAGTAACGAGCTGGCTCTGCCCTCCTACCCCAAGCCTGTCCGTGTGTGCGACATCTGCCACTCACTGCTCCTCCAGAGAAGCTCCACCTCTGCGTCCTGACACAACTTGCATACAGACACACACAACACAGATCTTTATTGTAAACACTTAATTTAGACTGTTACTGTAACAGTTACTGCTAGCTTGCGATAGGCTGAAAGGACTGTATGTAATCTATTGTGGGAGTTTCTCAACCCTATGCATCACCTATTTGCCTGAAATTCAGGAACATAGGGTAAAAGTAATCATTAGGTACAGCCATTCGTATAAATGCAATGTCTTCTCAAGGCACATTGGCTGTATTTTATGAGTGGTGGGTTGCATTCTGCTGAAGTCAGTCTTGTGTGTGACTGGCCTTTAATCTAATCCCCCCCTCCCTTCAAATTACTAAAATGTTTTTCTCTCCATTTAACAACACTTTGATTACAGTGTAGCTTTTGGTGCCTTCACAAGACACATTCAATAGGTTGTCTATGTTGGTTTCTGATACTAACATTTAAGTTGTTTAAGTTAAAACATGCCAGTAACTCTACAGGACTACCCACTGCCCCAAGGTCTCCACTGCTTCTTCTGCTGGGGTCTCATCTAAACCTGCTAGTACACTGTAGGTATATTGTGGGATAGAGAAGGTGGGTGAGACCTAATGAACTCAACACTGTGTGACCTTGTGAGATCTTCTGGTTTTTTTCCAGTGGCAAGTCTCCCCTAACATGTCTTGCAAGTCTGTCACGGTTTTTTTTTAGCTTCTCAGTATGATTTTCTTTAGCTCAGGCAGGGATGGATCTCCTTGTGATCTAGAAATTGTTTGCCATCTAAATTAATGTGAATAGTCTAATCTGGGGACCATTTGTAAAACATAATTGAGCACTGCTCAATGAACTTACAAACCTGTGCACACCATATAAAGTACCTTGTTATGAATTTTCCCATCTTGATTTTTTACCACAATCTTGAACATGTAAATCAGCATCTGTTTATTCATGCACTTACTGAAACAAGAGAGATTTGTGATGGCCTCCTAGTATTGAAAATACCTGAAATGTTCCTGGACTAAAAGAATGTTTGATAAGTCAATTCTATTCATGACTATTTTAGAATGTAAAATATTCTTCCCGTTTCCAATTGTGACCAGTGCTTCTGAAGCAATTTGTTTTCTAAAGTCTTTGACATATTCCAGACAAACATGTTTTATAAATACAAATTTGATAAGATGATTGCAGTATTTAATAAACATTCCCCAATTACACCGTTGTACTTCACCTATGAAGGAGTTCCATGACTTCAAATGTTTTTGCAACTTTTTATTTGTGCAGTGTATCATAATGGAGAATGACAACACTATGGAGGACATAGAAAAAATGAACAGGAAAGACAAGAAACAAGAATACACTTAAAACCTGTTTTTTTTGTTTTTTTTAATCTTAACTAAGTTTTATCACTTACACTTTCCCTTCCAAAGTTCTCCAAACAAATACTTAAAAACTAACCCTCTCATACTATAAAACTGCTCAAGTTGACTTAGATTGTAAACCTTAACCAAATTCAGCTATGTTGACTAGAAACAGGAAAAAGAATGTATGGTCATACGCGCCAGGAAATGCTAAAGGTTTCTCATTAAACCAGCTGTAATACTGTTTTAAGTAACTACATGAGCAACTAGGATAAGGAGGACACCATTACATAGATGGGTTAAATTTACATGAAACTGTACACAAGTCCTTAGACAAAGCATTCCTCTTCTCAACCACAATGTGTTGTAGCCTTCCAACACAGTCAACAAAACATGTAACATGTCAACCTTAGGCCAAAATTGGCCATTGCCACCAAAAATGAAGAGACTTGGATCTCAGATGACAGTCCCGCCATTGTGGGAAATTCCCTGGTGCGACCCAGCACTGACAGGTGAGTGGGGGAGAAAAAAGTGCTACATCCCCCACCCTGCCCCCATGCTCATACCGCTGTTCAGGCCATTCATGCCCATGGAGCCACGGCTACCGCCACCATAGTAACTGCTGTTCATCCCGCCCTGATTACCTGGCAAAAGGAAGAGAAGTCCAGTTAGACACCAGCATGCTCAGCATCCTGTGAGGAGACTCCATCTCCCCTCTCCTCCAGTGGGATCATCCCTCCACAGTTGTCACACAGCTGAATTAGTCATTCTGTCACACTTTCACTCTATTGTGCAAGGGAAAAAAAGATACTGCAAATCCATATTGTAGTGTTTTTGTCAGGATTGGCTATAAGAACTGGATGGCAAGCGGAACAACTGGCTGGTGGATCCCCCCACAAAACAGAGCTGACACTCACTGTAGTCTCTGTAGCCTCCCATACTGTTCTGACTGCTGTAGCCTCCACTGTAGCCAGAGCCTAGCTGCTGACTGCTGGACCCGTAGGATGACTGGTTGGCTGGGGAGAATGTCAAGTGGTTACTTCTTTTTGGGGGGAATGGGGCAGAGTCTGTACTGTATGGTAACACTGCTTGCTCCTGACTGCCATTTTCAGAAACTTTGGACAGTAATACTAATACGCTGAATAACATCCTTGCATAGTCACCCAAAGTATACATCTCCATCTGCATCTTTTTGTTGGAAAAATGTCCTTACCTGGATATGCCCTCCATAAATGCTTCTTACTGGGGCTGGTGTCAGCTCAGTTTGCTCTATTAAAACAGATTTACCAATGGCTTAGGTGGAGACACTTACCCATCGCTCCCATCATCTGGCTGCCATAACCACCATTGCTGCCCCCTGCTGTTGAGTTCAGGAATAGTTCTACATAGCGATGCTCTGTTGGACACGTACGAGGAGACACTCAAGTTAATTTACCACCTTTGGGTCTCTTGGTGGTCATTCATACATTTTAAAGACCTCCAGGACTTCCATATGTTAATTGAAGTGGGTCACAATAACATGCATCCCAAAAGGATGTTCCACTCACGCATGTTGGCTTTGTCCTTGGACATGGCGGCTACTGCATCCTCATGCGTGGCAAATTCTACGTCTGCTTCACCAGTGACCCGGCCGTCTGGTCCGATCTCTATGTGGACCCGAACAGGATTCAGTGGCGAGAAGAACTGAAAAGAAGCGGTTTGTCAGTTTGAGTGTCTTTTGGCGGACATGTGAAACATGAGGTGAACATATGAAACACTTGTTTCTCAGCTTTACAATCATCTACAGTAAGAGGGTGTCTCATGAAGTCAGAAGTCTCCCAGAGTTGTAGATGGTGTTCAAAACAAGTGAACTCACATTATAGATGTCTGTCTCAGTGGCTCTGTAGGGAAGTCCCCTCATGTGAACACAGTGGCCTGTCGTGCTCTGAAACGAAGAGCCGCCATCACCGTACCGGCCATCTGACACACCTGCAAGAGAACGGTTTCCCCGATTGATGGACACAGTTGTTGTTCATCAACTTCACAACAGTCAACATCCTGCCAAGTAAACACAATACGAAGGCCACCGTGTGCCTTCACCTCACTAGACCCATACACTGCCTGGCCAAAAAAAAGGTCACAGTCTTAATATTTTGTTGGACCGCCTTTAGCTCTGATTATGGCACACATTCACTGTGGCAAGGTTTCTACAAGCGTCTGCAATGTCACAACATTTATTTAAGTCCAACGTTGCATTTATTTTTTGCTAAGATCTTTTGTTGATGACAGGAGATTCAGACCACTGCAGTCTTCTCTATAGCACAGCCCTAAGATTCTCAATGGGGTTAAGGTCTGGACTCTGTAGTGGCCAATCCATGTGTGAAAATGATGTCTCATGCTGAACCACTCTTTCAATTTGAGCCCAATGAATCCTGGCATCGTTGTCTTGGAATATGCCCATGCCATCAGGGAAGAAAAAAAACCCTGGTCATTCAGTATACTCAGATAGTCAGTGGACCTCATTCTTTGAGCACATAACATTGCTAAAACTAGACTTGACCAACTGCAGCAACCCAAGATCATAGCACTGGCCCCACAGGGAGGCTTTTTACCAATTTGCTTAGTTAAATCCAGGTGGTGCCCTATTTGTTTCGCCAATGCGGTGTATTAGCACACCGCTCATGTTGGGACTCCGAGGTCAAACCCCCACACTCACCTCCTCCGTATCCTCCACGGCGCATGCGGTCAAAGGAGCCTCCGCGGCCCAGACTGTTGTAGCCGCGGCCCACGCCTGGCCGGTCGTAGGGCCCGGGGCGCTGCATGCCCATGGGCTTACGCTGAGGCTCATAGTGCGTCCGCACCTCCGCACGGCTGCTCTTGAAGATCTCAATGTACCTGAGGGCATATCAAGATTGTGTTGGAAACCCAGGGTCCTCTTCCAAACACCACTAGGCATTCACACAGAAGGAAAATGCATTCACATGTACTCGCCAAAAGAAAGGGTACACTTGGTGATACTACCGAGACCAGTCGAGCAACTTCAATAATGAACAGCCACATGAGCTACTTTAGTTAGAATTAGAAGTCCAATAAATAAATGAAAAATGAAGGAAACCTTAACAAAAAGAAAACTAAAATGAATTACAGGACTTTTCTTATGGTCACCGGAAAAGAACCTAGTTTTGCAAAACATCATGGCCGTGCATGGTGTCCTTGACATCCTCATATGTTGAGCATAAAACAATGAGATTGTGCAGATTGAAAAGGGGAAAAAACTGGTCCAACATGGCTACCAGAAGATTACCTGTGACGTGTATGCTCCAACTCCTCCTTATCTGCAACAAGTTGGTTGTTCCCTACTTGTCTGTATTTTAGTGCTGAGCGAGTGTTCATTCAATTGTCAGTTTGGTTTTGGAAGGCCCTTCTTTGTTAACATTATCACTCACATTCCTAGACAAGACTTTGTGGACGAATAGTACATAAAAGCATTTGGCCAGCTGTCTATGAAGGGGTAGTCGAAATAGCCTTATAGCTTTTGCACCTCCAAGCATAGCATTTTACTTCAATCCAATGCAATGGAATGTTATTACCGAAACGGTGTCCTCATCATGTTATATAGTGCTTAGGAATTAGCAACACCGAAGCTATTTTAAACATGCTAGTGTTTTCTAGCATGCAATCCTAACACACAGTATAGCCTAAAAATGGTTTGAAACCAAATGGCAAGAAAACAAAGATTCTCCTCCCCCCCTCCTCATTTAATCTTTTAAGGTCCTTAAATGCCTAAACCTGTAAATGTCCAGTTGACCATATTTAGATTTTTAGAAAATCATTACTGCTCAGCAGTTTAGAAAATATGGGCCTGCAGCATTTTGAGAAGTAGGCCTCATCCTCCCAAAATGAAGTGTGTGAGTGTTTGTGTGTAGGTCTCATCATGCATGTGGAGGTCTGAATGTGTGCTCTTGGTATTGTAGATCATTGTTAGGTGTACACCATAAGAAAAGCAACTTATCCAGCCAACCAACCAACCAACCAACCATCCCCACCTGTGCCCTATTCTTTCCTTGTGTTTCTTTAGAGCCTTTTCAGCTATATCCTGTGAAGCAAACTGCACGAAGGCCTCCCCCGTACTCCTCCCCTGGAAGTCCACCGGCAATGTTATCCCATTTGGCACGATTTCCAACCCTTCAACCCAAGGACAAATAACCCCAGTTGGGGACATTAAATCACATGCCCATTCACAAAACAAAAAAAAGTTAGTGTTTCTATGGATGTTTGTTTTCCATTTCAACAAAAAGAAATAAATGTTTTATGAAAATCACATACATACCAGATGAGAGTGCAAATTGTACAAGTGCATATAGGTCCATGTATGATTCGTTCATTCGTTTTTTCCATTTAAAACCAACAATCAAATAAAACTAAAATGCACTTGGGACTGTGTATGACTCGTTCATTTGATTTTCTCTTTAAAACCAACAATTAAAAAACATTTTTTTTCTATATCTGTTTCTAAAACCAAAATGAAAAACACAGATAGTCGTTTTTTTTCTCATTTTCCAATTTCATACTCAAAACGAAAATGGACAAATTGGATAACAGTGCTAACTTCGTTCATCTTGTTTAGTTGCCAGGACACAATTTTTTAACCCCCCCCCCCCCCCCTCTCTTTTTTGAGTTATCGTGTGGGTGAGAGGCTAAAGCGCATAAAATCATTTAAAACAAAAACCTGACTACGTGTGGAAATTGCTAAGATTATCATTTCAGACTTGCCTGGCCATAGACAGTAGGCTAATATGAACGTTAATTATGTAAATCGAAGGGTTTCATGTTTCAAGTGGATTGCCATCATTGCAGTTAATTCTTGATGCTATACTTGATGCCACCTAGTGGATAATATTGGCCACATCTTTGATTGACGTGTTACAGCTGTTTTTGCGCAACCGTGTGGATGGAATTAATTTGCAATATGAAGGAACAATCTCTGTTTCTATACCCAAGCATGTGTGGACACAGCATTAAACAACATTGAATGAGTAAACCAACTGACTCCCGAAAATAAAGATAATTGGGTAAATTAACGTTGTCGGCTATGCTTTCTATTTGAGGACAACAGTGCCTTCTGGGTCACGCCAATAGACCTCTGAAGTTCGCCTACAAAAAAAAGCTACCATCTTTGTCCATATAAGGAGATCCGGTATCTTGAGATTTTTTACTTAACAAGCAACTTGTCATTAAGTTAGTTAGCAAGTTAGCTTTGGGGTAGCAAAAATCAAAGTGTGCCACCTTCACGTGCTGGAGATCACAGTATCCACTCGATGGAAGAGGACACAAATATGTTCAGCCAAAAGTTTGGCATTGAAGACTTTTTCGTCCCTGTGAGAGTTTAACGGGTGTGATAATTAAAAATCCCCATATTATTTCCTATAGGAAAAATCGCCAGATAACAGATCTCAAAGATGTGAGCTTTTTTGTAGGCCTATTGTGTTCTTGCAAGTTAACAAAACAAATTAAGGAATATGAGAGCTTGTCTTGTTATCCAATGTGTCGATTTTCATTTTGAGTGCAAAATCGGAAAATGACAATATTAATTTATTACTTTTCAATTTGGCTTTAGAACCTGGTATAAAAAAATAAGTGCATTTTTATTGCCATTACTGTTGGTTTTAAATGAACAAATGAAAAAAAAAAAACAAATGAACGAATCATACACAGACCCATATAAATGGACCAGATATCATTTATGCTTTGAGAGAAATAGGAGTGCTAATTGCCAATTACACTGAAGAGAAGACCCTGTCCAAGAGGACGTTACTGGTCTTAAAATTATTTCAGCACTAATGTGGTGACGCTTTTTAGAAATTCATCTTTTTTTGTGAAGATGGTGCAGTGGATTGAGGAAGGTTTGCTTTCTTTTCTAAAGGGTACTGAATCATTTGTTACCATTATCCAATACACAGGTCTTAAAAGCACATTACAAGACAATAAAGCTTCTGTGTAAATGAGCAAAAGTATAATGTGCTGTGGAAAAACACATCTAAAAGGCTTACAAAATATTTTTTCCCCAAATGCGATTCTGGGGATTTAAAACAACAAAAAAACAACAAAAGAAAAAGTGTCCATAAATGTAAAAATAAATTAAACGTTCCAAAACTGCTTTAAACTACTATGGAGGACCTTTAGTTTCACTCACTCACTCATGCACACATAAACGGAAGACCTCAGGCACCTCTCCTACAGACAGATTTATGAATGAACAGGGAGTGGAAAGGGAGCAAGTGAATTAGTACCTGCAAAAAACTGAACAATTTCTTCTTTGCTGCATCCGAAGGGAAGACCCCTCAGTCTCACCAGGCCATCTCCTGCAGTCTCTGGACAGTTAGGCCCGGTGTGCTTCAGGACCCAGTCCATTTCTACATTATTGGATTTGAACACTGGAGAAACACACACACACGTCCATAATTACATTGATATCAGATATGCATGAAGTGTGTATATGTATGTCAAATCTGTGGTCATTATTATTCTTGCAACACTGGTTCTTGTGAAAGTCAACACTGTTCATGGAAAAGGACCATGGATCAACATTGCTCATACAAACCTTCCACATATCTGTGGCCCATTGTTTCTCTGTCTTTCTTGACGGCTATTTTCAAATCTTCCTCTGAATCAAACTCCACAAAGGCCTCTCCACTGGGTCGTCCTTCTCTTGTATATGTAAAGTGGATGCTGCTGCCATTGCTTGCTATTTTGCATTCTTCTTAGGGAGAGAGTGGTGGAAAGGAATGATCAATCAAGAGATATTTGAACTGACAAATACTACAAAGGTTCTTTCAGGAAAAGCTGAAATGTGCTGTACATAATTTGGGATTCAAGTTCACCATCTGAACTCCACAAGTAAATGGCCCAACAACGTGTCACTTTGCAATGGGTTTCCGGCCATAGAAAAACGTGATTATGGGGGACGGGACAACATACAGTGGGGAGCACATGTATTTGATACCATGCTAAAACAGGAATATAAAATCATCATTTGACAATTGATCTTAATGCCTTCATTCAAAAATGAGTAAAAAGCATACCGCCAAGGACACCAATTTTCTCTGTTATTGAAGATTGTATCGTAAATAAATAAATGTTTCCTTAAATGCTAGGGGAAGGAAGTATTTGACCCCCTATGTAACCCTATGGGAATTTAACACATAGGGTTGACATAGGGGCAGGCAGATTTTTATTTTTAAAGGCCAGCTATTTCATGGATCCAGGATATTATGCATCCTGATAAAGTTCCCTTGGCCTTTGGAATTAAAATAGCCCCACATCATCACATACCCTTCACCATCGCTAGAGATTGGCATGGTGCTTTTTCCAGTAGGCCTATTAGCCTGTTTGATTTGGATTGAGCTCAATGATCATCAAACATTAAGATTTATTGTCAAATGATGATTCTATATGTTTCTTTTTAGGCAACTTTAGTATGGTATCAAATACATTTTCTCCCCACTGTACATGACAGGATGCATGGAGCATGCAACAAGAGGATTACATAGAGGATTGTATGTTTGAGTTATTTTGCAAAGAAACGAACAGCTGCCATCTTTTGACTAGTCAAGCAACCTAACCACCACAAGCAATTATCTTTACGTTTATTATACATCAAGATAAGTTGTTTTACCAGAGAAAAAACGCTGAACTTCATCCACTGAACAAGACCAGGGTAGACCTCGTACACGGACGACATATCCCTCACCATCTGCCATATTCTGACCAAGCCTTCATGAAAGAAATGCATAGAATTACTATCAACATACATGACACAGAATAAACGGAGATGTGATGCTATGCCTGATTGATCAATGTTTCAGGGCCGCTCCTTGCAGAATAACGTTTATGGTTTAACATTCCCTTGATGGTCTCATAAAATAAGAAAGAAAATATGACAACGCTTGGGATAGCACTGGCCGGTAACGTAACGTTAGAAACTTAGAAGCAACAAAAGCGGCTACGTTAAATGTTTACGTTAATGTGGATTAACCACGGAAATAGCTAACGTTAAGGCCTCCGATGTCTTTACACCATTCAATAACAAAGACTATTTTAATGTTAATTTGTTAACTTGAATTAAGAAAACAGTGAGAGCGTACGATACTCTACTATCCTTTGGCTAAATAACGACAGCCTACAAAGCGCCATGCTAAACGTCAACGTTGTGTTAACGTGACGATCCAAATGACCTAGAATCGGGTTACTTCATTGCAAAAAGCAAATGACCACTCCAAGACAAACGACCAACAAAGACAATTACATAGAAATAAACCCTCTATTTAGTAGAGGTAACTTCAATCATGCAGACGAGACAGTAATGTCTAGCTAAAGTGCCTAGCCGGTGTTAACCATAGACAGTGTTAACAAGGCTAGCAGCTAGCTAACAAAGACAGGCCTTGACATTACGATTCTATGCTATACTTTAACCAGCGATGGTATTTTTTGCGGATGTAACTTTAACGAACACTTTATGAAAGTTACTTTTAGTTATCAAGCTTATGTTCAGCAGTAAAGACAGCATATTTATTATTAACGTTACCTAGTGATTTTCAGTGAAAGAATGCTCTTGCTGCGTCGGCGGCGTGTCTAAAAAAGCCAGAGATAACACACTGTATGGCAGCTCGCGAGAAGTGAGAAGCTCCGCCCCGCGGCTGCAGTCAAGTTTTGCAGTTTCTCACGCTGCTAGGTTAATTTGCTAGACTGTTCCGAGATCAGCACTTTCCCGCAAGGCGTTTGCCTATTATTGTTTTCCAGGCAAAACCATGTCTTTTGGATAAACATAACATGAATTACCATGTGAATATAGGTTGTATATAACCCATATTAACGTGCCCTAAGTTATCAAAATATAAAGTGTTTATTGAGTGTTATGGCACATCCTCAGAATAAACATCCTCTACGCTGGATATGTAAATATTTAAGTGATAGAGCCATTGTTATTAAATCAATGTGTCAGTCATACATATTTCACAGTGCTATGCTGACACCGCCCAGCACAGATGTTGTTGTTTGTCATAGCTAACGTTACCTGACATTAACTGCGCAAAGTTATTTACTTTGGTGTCTTGATGTATTGGCTAAATCATAATTCTCTTTTAATTGAGTTGATCTTGATTATCAGTGATTTTTGTTTTTGCTTTTTCACCACATAAACAGCAATATTCTGTACGTCATAGAATCATATCATAACATTACACTGTTTGACGTTAACCAGCTTTTTAGAATGATAGCTTACTTACATGTTCTTGACCTGCTAAATGTTAGCTAGCATCAGTAATGATTTCAGGGTAACGTAATATATTTCGCCGCTGATTGCCTTTAATGTCTGTATGCTGTTTTCTATCATATAAAAGCACAGTCGTAGGAGGCCACCAGTTTATTTAACTGTACATGGGTGCAACCGCATGGGGAGTATTTCGCAATTCGTGCTAGCCATCATTAGCAGTTGGATAGCATGACGTTAAGTCGCAAAGCCTCGTGATACTGGTAAACCTAACTTTCTCTTCAAGGTTTTACATGATTGTCAATGATATAAACCAACCAACGTGTAGGGTCACAGTAGTTCAGCCAATTGCATTGGCTAAAATTCTTCAAAGGTGGGGCTTCTCGAAGACAGGGTAGGTTGTTAGAAAGTTAATGGCTGGGGGAGAAAGATATGCCTCTACTCTCGCTTCAGGAGAGTTTTTCGATTTCCTGAAGTGAATATACATTAATTCAAACTATATATCAAACGATAGATTACCTGATTAATATCTTTACCTATCTACGTATTGTTCTGACAAGTATGCAGGATGCATTAGCCGGGACGGCTATGCTGACGGACGGCTTTGAGGACGAGATTGACTCGGTGACTCCACGGTCCCCAGCGGTAGGGATGGGGGTAGGAGCAACACCAGGAGTCGGACTTGGGGGAATAGGTATTGGTGTTGGAGGAAAGAAAGTGCGCTTGTTTAACGAGCCCGGTGGGCCTAGTGCAGACAGACTGGATTTTAAATTAGCAGCGGCTGCAGTGCTCTCATCTGGACCTGGGTCCGGCAGCGACGAGGACGAGGTTTCTGAGGTAAGCTAAGAGCCATCTTTAGCTAGAATGCTAGCGAACGAGCCCACAGCGGCATTAGTAGCTAGACAGCTAGCTAGTTAGCTAACTAGCCAGCATTCACTGGCCGATAAAAATACGTATGAAGTAACCAGCTGAATCCCTTATAGTGTAACAACACACACGTAAACCATCAATAAGTACGATTAATTGAAGTCAATCTCGCCAGACGATGGCATTTTTTTCACAACTGATCGATGTTATGTTTTATTTATGCGGCGTAGGCTGAGATCTGGGCCTAAGACTGGGTGGCTAGCAATGGCAGCGCCAATGCCCAAGTCTCGTACTCATTTTCAACTTTGCAGCGATTTTCATGCGGCAGCATATACTATTTTGGAAACGACGTAGGCTCTTATTATTGCAGTCTAACCATTACAAGGGGTTTGACAGTGAGTTTAATTAGGTGTAGCTGAAGATGACACTTGTCTCTTTCTCGACACTTTTAACATTGGCTGTGTTTATTAGCTGCGTGCCTAAATAATACAAGCTGGTCATTCATGATCCTAATGTTACATTATGTCTGAAAGTATCGAGAGTAAAGCAGTTGCTGTCAGCAGAGTCTCGTCATCAATAACACTGTATTTGGATAACTGGAATGGTTTATTTGCAGCGTGTTCTACTCTATCACCCACACGAGCTAGAAGAAGTCGAAATGATTCTGTGTCTGTCATTTAAACGTAATATTGGGGGTTAAAGGTGCCTTCCGGAATTTTTCACCTCAAGGGAAAAATGGCAGCGCGTAGGGTCCCCGAAACGGTACACAAGGTGTAATACGTCATCTGTAAGTCACGTCCTTTAAAAGCGCCTTCACTTGTAGTCGGTGGGACTGGCATGGTTCCCCTCGCTCCCTCTCACCTCCGTGTGAGTCACAATATAGAGGGCGGTTACAAATAAAGCTCATAAGACCTGCTACATAATTAATCAGTCATTCCTAGAAGCATCGACAGCAGAATCTTGCTCTTAAATCAGTAAGATTAACATGCTTAATGATTGAATTGTCTCACTCACTTCAAACATATATTGTCATGTTAAGATGGAGACTGTCACCAGTGATTCATGGTAAGTTCAGATCAGACATTTATTTTCCATATGCCAGTGATGAGTGAAACATCATTCAGAGCATCAGTAGTTGAGGAATATTGAGGCAACAGATTCATGACCAAAAGCTTGTCAAAGGTCTGCAGGATCTTGGAGAATGAGCTTGCTGTTAGTTCCACTGTACTGAGTCAAAATCTGTGATGGGATGCAGAAGAACATCTTCCAGGGATGTTCTCTTCTTACTGTAGGTCTTGCTGTTCACATTTGTCCTCCTGCTTGCATCTGGCTTTAGTGCTCTATCGGCCAGTCAAGTAAGGAAATAAAAGTTGAGCGCTGCATTTGCAGCTATGACCTCATTGTTTTAAATTAATAATATTGAATAATATGATGTCAGATTTCAAAGTACACCATTTTATTTATTATTTAGAAGCGTGGACGACTGGACGTGTACAATCACTGGCTTCAAGTCCGATAGTACAGATGAGGTTATTGAGTCAGGACTTGATCAATATAAACATTAGATTTAACAGGTAAAAAATATATTTTCAAGCTTAATCACTGCACAGCTGCTGTTAGTCATGTCACTAGTTAAAAGCTAAAGAAACATTAGATGCACATTTCTTTGTGATTCTTCTCTTGTTATGCCAATCATTTCAGAATCAGTCTGGAAAGAGCTCTTTATGGTGAACAATGTGAATAGATTTGGTACGTGAACATCTTGCTCCCTTATAAGTGGATTTAGACAAATGTTATTAGAAATTAGACGCTCGTTCCTGTGGAACTGTATAGTGCTGTACATTTAAACAGAATAACCACCATATGGCCTATTCATTGAATGAGTGGATGTTTCAGATATGGCCTGAATTGCTTGTAGAGGCCGTTGCAGTTGTCCTGTTTCTCTCAGTTGCTGTCTGCCACAAGTGACAGCTGCCAGCTTTGACAGTACCCCTGAAACGTCAGGGTTTCAGATACTAGTCTTTCTCTATTACTTTTTTATTTCTTTTTTTTATTTTTAAGAATATCTTTATTTTCCTTAAGACATTTACAGCTTCTGTAAGAGGCCTTCAGGAACAGCCATTGCAGAGGCTTTTGTTAAGTATTATCCCTGCCAAGAGCTCACTGCTCTAGGCCAAAGCTAAAATTTGAGGTCCAGGATTAGGTGAATGCTTTTCCAGGCCTTTCCTGCTCTCAAGGCGGATTTGATCCTGGGAACTGTAGTTCATTAACTGGGAGAGGATCCTGCTCATTGTTGCTCTGCAGGGCTGTTGCTGGACTACAGTTCCCACAGGTCATTGTGCACTGCATTCTTTACATTCATGTCCCTCCACATTTCTGCCCTCCATTAGCAGTTGCCCTCGCTCGTTCCAGCACGGATAAATAGACTGTTGGGAAAAAAACCTATTCATGTAAAACAAGCAGGTAATTGATATTGGCATGACCGTGTTACATCAGCAAGATTGTAACACAAGGAAAAAGACCTGGCGTTCTGCAGTCTCAGACTAGCTCATACCGTAGGACGCAATTGTCACATATTATTCAAGTAGTTTTGTACATTGTCAATAATGACAGTTAGCTACATTACATGAAAATAGTTTGTCCAGAGAGAGATGTTTTTGTACTAAGAAGTCAGTGGTGTTCTATAAATAAACTTTAAGTTTGGCCAATTAATTTGTAGCCCAGTTTCTAAAGAGGTTTGACTATGTTGTGTGCGTATGGTTTGACATGTTCTCGACCTTGGTTATTTGACACAGCTGTCAAATGGTCAGAAGACCAATGGAGAGGCATGTGTATTCAATGTGCTTTGTGCTGTTTTCCCTGTTTCATGCTGCAAGGGTCACTTCTGGTCACTACCTCCCCACAGAGCTCACCACGCCCCAGTCTTCATGTCTCTACTGGACACATGGCAGACACAACCAAGACAAAGAGGAGAAGCCCATCTTATTTTAGGGTTGAAATATATACCTTATGCTCTTTATTGGTGTGCAAGCCTTCCACTGATGATGATATATTAATACATGTATCATTGTATCATTCAGATAGCAAACTACATCCTAATCTGACAGGCATCCCTACCTGGTGTTATTTCTATGTGTTATTGCAATATGAACCAACACAATGGCCTAATCACAAAGCTAGAAATCATGCAGAGTTGATTTTGTCACATTTCTGACTTGTATTCATTTCATCCTTGAATATGCCAGTCAGGGTTGCTGTGCTTTTTGTGCACTGGGTGTGCTCGCCAGTCAGGGGTGGCACAAATTCAAGAGACATTTGGAATATTGAACTGAACCAATCCTTTGACATTCAGAAATGTTATTGCAAATTCTGCAAATCTGCAAATTATGATATCCGTCAGAATAATCGCTATTCAGTATTTTCCCTAAATCGTGCAGCCTTAGTAACCAGATTACGTTGAAGATGTGGATTTTTTTGCGTTAAGAAAGGTTTTTCCCAGAAGTAAGGTGTTTCAGAATTTGGCAACCAGGTAAATTGATCCCAGTATTGTTGTCCGTCTTCCTGCACGTGCCCTGCCTTGGCGTGCACCAATGAATGACAGGCAGATTATTGTCTAAATTGGTTGGGTATGTCCTTACCTCAATAATTGAATGCTTCGTAACCAGGTTATGTTTTTTGCCATGACCATTTTCAGAGTTTGATTGCACAGACCTGAGACCAGAGTCTTATCCTTGTAGACATTAACTACCTTTGTCTTCAAAAGAAGAGGATGTTAGAAAAGCAATACACAGGTTCTTTGTTACATTCTAGTAACATTTTAGCCATTTAAATTAAAACCTAACAGAGTACAGTATATATGTGGGACCGCATATGGAACCTGTCTACTGCAGTTTGCTAATTCTGAACTTGTAATTACACTACATTTCTGGGTACTCTTGGGAATCAATTAACTAACTAACACATAGATATTCAGGATTCCCACAGGTCATTGCATTTTTGGAATATCATGGAATTTTGTCTATTCCATACATGGAAACTCTGGGAATTGTATTATTTTGGGGGCAATGTCATGGAATACCAGGAAATAGACATTTAGTTCCCAAAATACATTATTCCAAATATATTTCCACTCAGAATTGGTGTATATATGGCATAGTTGTGGTTTGTCCAACTTTGTTTATTCAATACCCATTTATTCATCTCTCGCTCTAAAAAGAGGTTCTTGAATGCTACGTGACTGTTCTGACATCTTTGGACGGTATATTGTCCCCTTCATTATATAGTAGCAGGTAATGGAAATTCAGTGATTGTTTTGTCAGGAAAAAGTCATGGAATTTTACATTTCACTTTGGGTGGGAACCCTGGGTAGTTGATCCTCTGCCTGTTTGAAGGTTTGGCATTTTGCTTTGCTTTGATCATACGATGATGGACTGATGGGCAATTGTGAAGCAGTTATCTATATCACATGTGCATGCCTGTTTTTGTTTACGACAAAATTGCTGCTGCTTGAGAAGCAATATGTTTAGATTCCGCATTAAGATAAGATGTAAACTATTTGGAAGTGCAATAAATACAAAATACTAACTGGAAACGGTGGTTAAGGCATTTGGCAAATTCCGGCAGGCTTCCGGGCTCCCTTCAGGCCTCACCATGCTTGGTAACCCATATGCAGACTGCAAAAATAATAACCAAACTCAAAATGGCTAAATAGCCAAACCTCACAGTTTAGCAACAACCTATTTGCGCAATTGGTTTGATGACTACATAGGTATTACAAATACAAGAGATGATCAGCTTGTTTTAATGACACACTTTAAGAGCACAAGACAATGAGTCGATGCCCACAGCTGTGGTTTTGATTTGGGTCTAGAATTTGAACCCACTCTGTCTTGGTCCCTTAGGTGGAGTCTTTCATCCTGGACCAGGAAGACCTGGACAATCCCATCATGAAGACGGCGTCTGAGCTGCTCCTGTCCAGCGCTACAGATGGTGTAGACCTGCGGACGGTGGACCCAGAGACACAGGCTCGCTTGGAGGCCCTGCTGGAGGCTGCAGGTATGAGAGAATGCTTGAGCGTGGTGTAGGCCCAACTGCTGGGCGAGGCTTGCAGTAATGCTCGAAGTTTATTGGTTAAATGCAACGTGAGTTGAAGAAAACTAGCAGCGCCATTTAAAAAAATCGCAGGAACATGTATAATCGCACTGTAGGGACTTGTATGGAACTGGTTCGTAGATCCTATGACTGCAGTTTCTATAGCTATTTTAGCTTCTGCTTCGGGGTAGGGTGTTTTCCCTGCTTTTCCATGAAAACATGATTGACGTCGTACATCTTGATTGGTCAAGCACAATAGCCAGCCAACGCCATTTTTAACATCACGTTCCTAGAACCCCTTGTTTTCCGCATTCGAACAGGATGGAATCAGGGATTATTAAGTTCCTCTGACTGCAATTTCTGTAACTCTTTCAGCTCTTCCCTCAGGGCAGGGTATTTTGTTTGCATTCAAACCCTTAGTGAGCTAGGTCTACATTGATTGGTCCAACTCATAAGTCACGCCCATTGTCAATCCTGCATTAGCAGTCTTTAAAAGCCGTAATGCCTGTGTAAGCAAAATATACGAAAATGTATGAGGATGGCATACAGAACGCAACTCTGCTCCAAATGAAGCATTTAATTAACGTCCTTTACTAACACATTGTACCACACTGAAATATTTTGTCACTAGCAATCTAAATCTGTCCTCTGTTAAGCACAGTCACATTTTCAGATCTGAACAAAACTGTTCAGGAGTTATTAAAGCAAAAGTCGAATGTGCGTCTGGCCGCGACAAAACATTCATGGGAACAGTTAAAGCCATGTAAACTTCCCACAACTGCAATATTTGACCACCCAAAAATATGTTTCCTACAAACGTTCAAGCCACTTCAAAGTCCTTTAAGATCATGCTGTGGAAAGGTGCCTAATCTGAAAAGAGTGTTGCATTCATGGTGCATGCATTGTGAATTGGGACAAAGAATGTCGAGTACAGCTAACATGAATCTAGCATGTATTGATTACATGCCATAAACCAGAGTACCATTCCTCATGTGGATTACTGGCTTCCAGTTCTTGGGAAACTGATATTGGTGTCACCGCAACAAGTCCTGAGGAACTGCTCAGGAGCAACCTGGATGAAATCACAGTATCACATGAGACCTCATTGGGAGCCTATCCTAGCCATGGCATTACATCATGAACACCAGTCCGCATTTTGAGGATGAAAGTATTCTAATTACACATTGACGTCCCTGATTGTGGTCATAATTTAGTTAAATCCGTGATCTTGGATGGGATCTGGATAGTAGTAATTTCATTTTTTGAAGGCCCGAGAAAGGAGCCGTGAGCAGAGAATAGTCCCATTACTCTCAGTGTGAGGGAACTAACACAATACGGGCGGCCCAGTGATGACTGCTCCAAATCTTTTGGCTCGTATTTGGAGGACGTACATTCTCACTAACCTCTGTTATTGCGCTGGGCTGGTTTACATAACAGAACGTGAAGCATTGTGTGGCAAGATCCTCTCACAAGGACATCCAGGTCCTCTGTTGATTCATAAAACATTGACACCTCATGGGTTTGGATCGTATTAAAGCCATCTTGCACAGAGCTTCTACAGCGCAATATTTAAATGTCTTCAGGCTTTTATACGTCTATTTACCCTACAAATACTAAACGGGTAGAGGAGAAAGAGTGATTTGGAGGAAAAAACGATTTGTCAATGTGTTCAAGGACTTCCGGAAAGTTAAACTTTGCAGTTGCACCCCAGGCTCTATCTTTTGTTTTGGTCCATGGGATATTGTTTGTTTTTCTTCAGTCAAGGTCACTGGTACAAGGTGGTCAACTCCCCATTTTCCACATGCGTGCATTTAAAGTGTCAGTGATCAGCATGATCACTTCCTCTCTTGAACCTGACCCTTTTTTAACTAGACGAATACAGTTGTGACAATCGCAACCACTGTATCCTTATTGTTGAAGTTAACTGCCCCCCCCCCCCCCCCCAGTCGTATGTTATGGAGGCAGCCATGGCCCTTTCTTGCAGGAAAGGTCCTATTTAGGTCAGCAGAAAGGGCATTCTGTGTGTAGGAGTGCAAAGAAATGGACACACACATACAGTACAGGAGTCTCGTGCAGCACCGCATTCCTCTATGCTTGCCTCTGACCAATTCAGTTTTTTGACCTCATTTAAAATTCATTGAGGAAAAAAGTTCCACTGCGACCGTGTCTACTGTCATGAGTTCATGTATAACTGGGCCATATACCAGTCATTCTAAGTAAAGTTTATCCAACAGGATGTTTTTGGTCACACCAGATGTTTTTGTTTTTACTCTTCACAAATTAGACTTTGAACTGTTACGCACTACTGACTTGGGAACACACACTTGTATAAACATTTCCGTATGGCACATAAATGGAACATCACAAATTGTTATTTTGTGTACCATGAGATCTCCATTACCGAAGATATATTTCAGTTAGTGGCAGATGATGTAGACATTGTTGAAAGTAGAGTAAAATATAGTATAAGATATGCTTAGATTTTCTGACACATATTCTTTGCTTGTAAGAGCCTTTCAGCTGCAACAGTGAAGGCGAGAAATAAAGATGGGTCCTTCCATTATGAGTTGGCCTATGTGACTTGACTACATGCTTACAAGGGTGTAGCCACTGGCAAGGGCTCTCATGTTAACCTCACTTGACACAGGACGTTAACGAAGACAGTCGGAGACTTTGTTTGGCAGCCACAGTCATGACATATACCCAAGCATGCGACAGTCAAGAGAGAGAGAGAGATGTGTAAGCTCTTTATAGTGTAGCATATCTAAAGAGACCAGAAGTCACATACCCAATGTATGGACTATACATTATAATCCCCAACGCTTAACCCATTGTTCAGTTAGGCTTAATTGGACAACAGGTTTGGATTACTGATTTTGGTTTTGGATTATTATGTCATTTTGAGTGCACAGACATAATGGACTCGGTCAATAAGTATATTTTGTGTGTCAGTAATACGTAATATAAATTGCAGTTAAATGTTTACCAACTTTTATTACTCCTCCCCCCCCCCCTTTTTTTTATTTTAACTGTCCACTCCACCCAAGACATCACACAAGGCATCACCCCCCCCACATGCACAATAGGCGATTTCACTGCATTCTTTGCATTAGTTATCTATGCATGTGACAAATAAACATCCTTGTAACTCGTGAAAGAATTGCATAAAATGTGTACCTAAAACACGGCTTTGTAACTGTACAGTACATTTAATATAGCATCCAAATTCCTTTGTATTGACAGTCCACATGTCGTGGAGCGTCATTATCATGTGCACTGCAGTCCTGTTTCAATAACATGTTTTAGTATGAAGTTGTTAAGGTGGATTTGCATGCTAAATTCAAGTTCAACAGCTGTGATGCTTGTTTAGACTTCAAATCTATTAACCAAAACAAGTGTTATTTTTGGTGTGTGTGCACATGGGAGTGTGTATTTGAAGGCTGCCACTAACTCCTGGATTGTGTTTGATTGCTGACTCGGCTCCCTCTGCCTGTGTGCTTTGTGTCTCTGCATGCGTGTGTGGAACCCCTGGCCTCGGCAGGCATTGGTAAACTCTCGACTGCGGATGGTAAAGCCTTTGCAGATCCCGAGGTGTTGCGGCGTCTGACATCATCCGTGAGCTGCGCACTGGATGAGGCGGCGGCTGCCCTCACGCGGATGCGGGCCGAGAACACGCTCAACGCCGGTCAACCAGACAAGTATGGATCCCCTGCACCCTGGCCACAACACCCCACCACCACACAGCAGCAGTACAGCCCTTGTCCACTAGCTATGAAGTCAGCGAGAGCACATGATCTTTGCTACATGAGAAGATGAGAGCATTTTTGGTGGAGAACCCAGTGGACAGAACTCATGTGTTCTGTTTAGCTTATGGGGGTTGATGAATAGAGGGCTCAATTGTAGTTTCATCTAGATTTTTTTTTATTCAAGCTCACTTCAACTTCAAGATATTTCTTGCATTGATGTGCTTCGTAGTATGCAGTAGGCTTTATTTGTATTTGAAATACATTTTACTTGCTAAATTGAAAAGAAACAGAAACATCTTTGTCAGAATTGGTAACGTATAAGGGGTTTATTTCTTGGCTTATGTTGCATATAGGTGGCTGTTGTGTGTTTGTATTTCTGTTGGTGTCTGTCACATCACTGAGGCAGTAATGGTAGCAGTCTGGTTGTTTTCAGCCGGAGCTTAGCTGAGGCCTGCTCAGATGGGGACGTCAACGCCGTGCGCAAGCTCCTGGACGAGGGGCGCAGCGTCAACGAGCACACGGAGGAGGGCGAGAGCCTTCTGTGTCTCGCCTGCTCGGCTGGCTACTATGAACTTGCACAGGTAATTATGTGTGTTTGTGTCGGGTGGAGCTACATCAACACTCAATGTCATGGGTTTGTGTGGACGTGTGTATGTGAATTGTTGATATTATTCAGCTTAGGAGAGTTCAGAAAGATGGTATTTCAGGTGATCTCTCAGATTTTCTGACAGCGTAGTGAGTTCAGACCACAGTAAATAATTAGAATAAGCAACTGCATTCATACGTAGAGCCTGTTGCATCTTTATGATCTTCTCCTTTTGTTGTGTAAAATGCCTGGTCATTGCTCTTCTGATCTTTGCCTGCTCTGTCCACAGGTGCTCTTGGCCATGCATGCCAATGTAGAGGACCGGGGCATTAAAGGCGACATAACCCCTCTGATGGCAGCGGCCAGCGGCGGCTATGTGGACATAGTCAAACTACTACTGGTGCACGGGGCTGACGTCAACGCACAGTCATCTACAGGTACACATCTACAGGCTTTTTATAATTATTATGATTATGATTATTATTTTTTGCCAGCCATTTGATGTATTGCCTCTATAAAACCTTGTCTGTGTGATGCCAGAGTGTTGTGGGAGTGCTGATTTTTCATTTTTGCCTTTTCAAAAAGATTCCTGTCCTCATGACCGCTTGTCTGTGTCCAGTAGCACAGAAGCAAAAAAGGGTGAAAACTCTGTTGTTGTCGCCTGGGAACCAGACATAAAGAGCTAATTTCATTTACCCTGGCATATCCGTTTGGCCCATCTCCCATATAAAAGGGCTAAAAATCGGTCGGACCAATCACAGGAACATCTTTGAGGGCATTTTGTAAACGACCAATGATTATCTCTGATTGTTAGTAAAGGCTAACAATTAGATTATTGAATGACAGACAATGTGTATCGCAGATATTTTGTATTTCAGTCATTATTTTTAAGTGGCAACACTTGCTTTGGCGTTTCATGCCCCTATCTCCGTCACTTGCCCCCTCTCCCTCCTTCTCAGTAACAACGTGAACAACGCACATCACACACTCACCAACTGATCCTGAACAGTCTATTCAGAAGAATGTGTGATGTCTAGGTGTAGACTAGAAGAAGTAAACTTTCAGGTCAACAGCAGTGGTAGCATTACTGTCCATGGGTATTAGGCTAGTGTTGCTCAACACTGAGCTACAGTAGATGGACAGGAAATGGAAGGAGTTCCTAATGGTTCCGAAATGAAAAAGCAAGGGATTTTGAAATTAAATTTACAAAGATGTCCGTGTGTTAAGGCAGAAGGGCTACTGTGCACAGTGTGTCTATGTGCACAAATGTGTCTTGCATAGCAATTACAACTTAACAAGGTTATTATTAAGACATAAGCCCTTTTTCCATAAGATTTTCAAGCGAATTAACTCATAAGTTGATGTAATTTTGAGCGATACAATAAGTACTAAAACGGTTTTCCATTCAAAAGAACAATTCTAGCGAATCAAAATTATGTCATCAGAGCCCTGTTAATGTGCATATTTCTACTGCGCTAGATGGTTCACATGTGTCGCACTAACTTTTGATGCGCATCGTTTTTTAATTGAATTAACTTTTTAATTGAAAAAGGGCTATTGACACTGATACGATGAGGGAAATCCTTGTTGGTTTTTCAACATGCTGGAGACAAAGGTGCATCTTAACTAGGGTTGCATAAATTTTCCGGTAACTTTCCGGAAATTTTCCATTCCGTTTCCGAAGTTAAGCTGGGGAATTTTGGAAATATTCCAGACGGGTAACTTTATTATGGTTATTACCATTCCATTAGAGCTTATGCAAAATTGCATACTCCCATTTGAGTGATAACAACACCAGAACTGGGCAACTCTGTTCGCAATTGTAAACAGTTTCCAACCAGTTACTCCCACACGAAAACACTGACAATGACTATTTCAGTAGGAAAAATCGTGCATGAACGCACAATGTTTCCTATATGTCTAGTAGCCTGATGTACACAGCTGATTGCTGTGTGCATGTGATTGACATATCGTGAGCTTAGAATTATAAGGTTCTATCTCCGTTTAGGGTAGTTCTGAGATATTGAGCATCAAAGTTTTACATAGCTAGCAAAACTGTACTGTAGTACTTTTTTATTTTGCTAATAATTGACTTTTTTTTTTTTTTTTTACAAAAATAACACCACACAGGCATTAATAAGCACCTAATGGATCAGATGATGTCAAAAACTCAATTTCGACCAAAATGGAGATAGAACCTTATAATTCTCAGCTCACGATATGTGCAGGGCAGAAATTCAACTGAATTTCCATTTGATTAGGTTGTATTAAGTAATATTATGCTGCAAGATGTTTTTTAGCTACCTTTAGATCCTCTGTTATTAAAAAAATCCAGTTTATTCCCATTAATTCCCACATATTCCCATGGATAGTTTAAAATGTTGAAAATTCCTACAATTTTGCAACCCATATGATGCCATATTGTCATTATTTTTTAAAAAGTGCCATTTTCACTTAGCCCAAGTAGCTAACCTTCAAACTTCCATGGCAACAGTCAGGCCATTAGCTGCTACCAATAGTTGATCTTCAGGTCATTGTGGTCTACATGCATTTGTAACAAGAACTTAGGACCACAGTGATTCAAGGACCACAAATAAGTCAGATTTATTGTATGTACTAATTTGTGCATTTAAAAAAAAAAAAAAAAATCATTATTTTAAAATAGAATTGATATTTAAAGAGTTTGTGTGAAAATTCTGATCCCCTTTAAAAGTTATTAGTGACACACTTAAAAAACCTATAAATATGGTCAACAAAATCACACACATTTTACTTGAAAATATTTTTCACAATACACAAACAGTTTTATAGCAATTCAAATTAGATGTGGTAATCTTTGCATGTGGCACTGTGCAAAACCTGAGTGCTATGTACCTCACCAAATGTTGTGGGGCTACTGAGGAGAGAATAACCATACTAATGAGTGAAGGAATTACCATCACTTCTCACCTATTTAAAGTTTATACATTGATTCAGCAAGATTTCTTCAGCTATGAAGCTAATACATGAGGGCGGGCTTTACATGGGAATGCATTGCTTTTCTTCATTCTTCTTTCTGAAGTGAAAGCACACCCCGTTTCTGATTTATTGGGTGCAATCGGGTGTTAATATTTGCCCCTGGATTTCTACAGGCAACACAGCCCTGACGTATGCCAGCGCGGGTGGCTTTGTTGATGTGGTGAAGGTGCTGCTGAAGGAAGGCGCTAACATCGAGGACCACAACGAGAACGGCCACACGCCGCTGATGGAGGCTGCCAGCGCGGGTCACGTAGAGGTGGCACGCGTGCTGCTGGAGTATGGGGCTGGCATCAACACTCACTCCAACGAATTCAAGGAGAGTGCCCTCACCCTGGCCTGCTACAAAGGTGAGTCGGAGACCCTTTTGCCCATCAATGTAGCAATTTGCAAATTTGCTACAACATGGCACAATGCATTTACCAACCTGCCAACCTGTACACATTTTGCGTTGCAACCAAGGATTTTCGCATGAAAGTACGCTGGTACAATTTTTTTCTTAACCACGTAAAAATGAGCTGGACTATAACTTCTCCGTAAAGCTCCGTGGAGCACGCGCATTAGAATCTCCAGCAAATCTATTTCATGCCAGGGTTCTCCCTAAATTTTTCATCCCTGATCAAATTTTAAAAGTCAAACATTCGCCAGTGTTATTATGTAGAATCTGGTGCATTTTGGAGTGCTAATATATTATTAGGAATGCTTAATCTCAAATTGTGTGAAAAGTGGAGTGGTCAAAATTATTAGCCCCCATGTGATTTTTTTGCTTTTAAACACACACGACCAACCTGTCACCTTTCAAGCCACACCTTTGCAGTTAGTTAATGTCCAGACAACACCTGAACACCCAACCAGCATTGATTGTTTACCTAAAGACTTCAAGGAACAGGCCTACAGGCACTTGAACACCTGTCTGAGAGGGGACTGCCTTTACAGGCATGCTGAAGATAAAGGAAATCTGTCTGGACCTCAGAAAGAACATCATTGGCCACGTTTACATGATGTTTTTAATTCTGAATTAGTTTATTCAGAATTAAATAGATCGGAATTAAAATATTCTCCTTCGAGTTTACATGGAAATAATAATTCCGAATTGGCGTTTACATGGAACATACGTTAATTACGCTTTATTGTATTCTGCTGAACGTCTGGGGGTCGGGAAGGGTTCCGATTGGACAGGCGGCGCATGAACGTAGCCTAATAAGGTCTACCGGAAGAAAACAAACTTTAGCTGGCTAGCAACTTTTTTGTCATCTCGGGTTAACGTTACAGCATGGACAATAACATAATGAAAACGGGTTTCACTGTAACTCTGATAATAGGCCTACTATTTAGCCAGCAGCTCGAGAATATTGTCAAGCTTCACGTTTGCTAGCTGAGGAGGAGAAGACTGTCGGAGAAGGGGGGAAGAAGACGGAGCCGAATTAACCATGAAACGAGCATGCGCTTCTTCTTCCTCCTTGTACGAGCATGCGCCAAACAAACGGAATAAACTTTTAATCGGAATAAAGGTTTACATGATCAAGGAGGGGAGTTAATTCCGCTTTAACATCGGAATAAACCAACCACTTAAATCGGAATTAAGTTTAATTCGGAATAATCATTTTCAAGCGGAATAAGGGTTTACATGGTCTCTTTTAAAGCGGAATTAACTTTTATTCCGATTTAACTTGGTTTTATTCGGAATTAAAGCTCTCATGTAAACGCAGCAATTGAGGCCTATAATATGGAGAAAGGCTATACTGTAATCTCTAGATGCTTCACAGTCTGTAGAACAGCCGTGCAAGGCATCATTACAAAGTACAAAGAGTTCCAAGTTTGTGCATAACAAACCTAAGTGTGGATGAAAATGCTAAATATCTCAATCTAGAGAGAAAAATCATCAGGGATGTTAGCAAGCAACCCTGCACATCCGCCAAAATGATAGTTGCTGACCTTGAGACCTCTGGGGTTAAAGTCTTGTGGAAGACAGTAGCGAGGGATTTTTATTGTGGAGGCCTCCAAGGTCATCGGCTGAGAAAAACCCCATTACACCAAAAGGGGCGCTTCAAAGTCAGACTGAACTTTGCCCATGCACATTTAAAAGCTAAAAATGAGTTTTGGAAAACTGTCCTTTGGTCTGATGACATTAAACTGGAGCTGTTTGGGCACATGGATGTTGCCTATGTTTGGCGAAAAAAGGGAAGGCCTACAACCATAAAAATACAGTTCCCACAGTGCAGCATGGTGGTAGGAGCATCAGGTTATGGGGCTGTTTTGCTGTCTCAGGCACAGGGAGCCTTGTTTGGGTGCATAGGATCATGAAAAAGAAAGATGATGTTGACCTTTTGAGGGATAACATCAAGACGCCTGCTCTTAGTCTAGGCTTAGGTCACCACCAGGTCCTTCAGCATGATAATAACCCAAAGCATAGTGAAAAGTGGTCTAAAACACCCTAAAGGATACCAAAATCAAGGTGCTGGAATAGCCTACACAGAGACCAGACCTCAACCCCATTGAGAATCTGTGGCACGTGCTTAAAGCAAGGAGTCCATACAAGAAAACCATGCAGTTTGGACGAGCTGGAGCTAAAGAGTGCTTAAGAGATATGTGCCAACCTAGTAAAAGACTATTCAAAGAAGTTGTTGTCAGTTGAAGCAAAGAAAGGCTACACTATTGACTATTAATGGTCTGGGGGCTAATAATTTTGAACATGTCAATTCTTGCTTTTCTTGTCACAAATCAGAGCATGAGTAAACAATGATCATCAAACTTTGCGGGCATACTGTCTTTGCGCTTCTGTAATCATATAAACTAGGCACATTTTTGGAAATGATCATTTTCATGTCTTAACAAAGGATTATGTCTGAATTCATAAGGGGGGCTAATAATTTTGGGCTTAACTGTAGATCATTCTTCTTGATTATTAGCACAAAATTAAGCGAAAACAAATAATAGGTTTCCAGGCGGAGATTGTGCGCTTTAGTAATTCATGTAATCATTGCAGCCTCTCAGATGGCAGGAAGACACCACCATCTGAAGGAGATATACTGTTATACATTTAGGTGAATCAAATATGTGACCCTGCAAAGCAAAGCCAGTCGCTTTGCGCTCGATGCTATATTGAGAAAATCCACGATAAACAAACGTTTGGGCTAAAATGTTGAATTTCACGTTATCGCTTAATTCAACAGTATACAGTCTACACTTTCATATCGTGAACAAATTTCACGGAAAAACATACGCTTTGATGCTTAAACCCGGTGAAGATTCAACATATTAGCAGTCATTCCCATTGTCCACGCCGCTTAAAAAGGAGAATTTCTCCTTTTCTGGCATATGATATCGGAGAACCATGTCAACTTTGAATGCAGTTATATTAGCGATTTGTTTTTCAAAATACCCTCGATATACATATCGTTGGAAAGCTTAGTTTTATGGCTGTTCATGTGAGCACAATAACTCAATTTTGAAAATTTTACCCAAAGCGACTGCTTTCGCCATGCAGGGTCACATATGTCGTCATAACATGAGGAACAGATGTATTTTTTTACAACAGAAATATCTAATAATAATAATGATAATAATAATGAATTTCATTCATAAAGCGCTTTTCAAGACACCCAAGGTCACTTTACAAAATGAAATAAAAACAAAATACAGAGACAATTACAAACACAATATAGGCAGGTGCCAGACAGAGCAGCGTACTCGCACAGCGTTCCTGTAGGCACAGACATCAAGACAGACATAAGACCAGCACAACAGACAAGTCAAGTCCATGGCAGATAGCGACATTCTTGGCGTAGGCCTAGCTGCTAAGCAACACAGCATGCTTGAACAGAGACCACATATAAGGGGAAAGTAACGATAATAAAAAATATGATATGATGAACATATCCACATCATTCTCTGTCAACATAAATGGTTTTCATAGGTCTTTCAACATTATTGAACTGCTGTAAAAGATTCAGTTTGCAGGCCGATGTGAGGGATTTTCTTTTTTCACCTCAGCTCGAGGTGCTACTCAAAAATGTCTCATGGTTGGCAGGTCTGCATAATAATGTTTTTTTGTACATTGTCTCCATTGAAATAAATCAATTACAATTACAAAATCTTGTGAACAGATGCCTGCATCAGTGACTATTGGTGACGTGCTGGTGATTGCAGTTATCTTAAAGTAGGTAGCATTGCATTGATGTATCTGCTGTTTCTCTGTCTGTCCGGTAGGCCATCTTGACATGGTGCGCTTCTTACTGGAGGCTGGGGCGGACCAGGAGCACAAGACAGACGAGATGCACACTGCGCTTATGGAGGCCTGCATGGTGAGCTTCTGCAGCAGAGGAGCGGCTCACAGCAGCCGAGGACCACTCTTATTTCAGGCAGCTTGTTACGGTCTTCCTTAGAACAGGGCGTCTACTTTAGTTAATACGAGTAGTGAATCAACTTAGCACAATTTAAGGCCATTATTGGTAAATGTAGTAATCATGATTTTGCAGGGTATAAAATTCCACAATTATTTTTTAAACAATGAATATCTTAATCGCCACTCCTACAGTGCCTATAGAAAGTCATCATACCCTTTTGAAATAGTTACTTTTTTTGTCTTACAGCCTGAAATCAAAACCCATTTTTAAAAAAATCTTTTCCAGTTTTATTAACAAATTTAGCTGTACAACATCAAAATAATGAAAAAAAAGTCAGCAGTTCTGAAAATTAATAAAACATTAAAAACTAGAATAACAGGGTTGGAAAAGTCATCATACCCCTGACTTAATACTTTGTAAAGCTTCCTTTTGCTTTCATTACAGCCATCAATCTGTTTGGATATGTCTCTATTTTAGCTTTGCACACCTAGATAGGGGAATATTTGCCCCATTTTCCATGCAGAAATGTTCAAATTTAGTCAAATTCTGTAGGGAATGGCAATGGACTGCTCTCTTCAAGTCAATCCACAGATTTTCTATAGGATTTAAGTCAGGGCTCTGACTTTGCCACTCAAGGATATTCACCATCCTATCCTTAGGCCACTGCTTTGTTCTTTTGGCAGTATGTTTAGGATTATTGTCGTGTTGGAAGGTGAATGACCTCCCCATCCTCAGCTGTCTAGGAGAGGGACGCAGGTTTTCCTCAAGAATTTGGGTGTACTTGGCAGCATCCATTTTCCTTTCTATCCTGACCAATTGCCCAGTCCCCGCTGAAGAGAAACATCCCCAAAACATAATGTTGCCCCCACCATGCTTCACAGTAGGTATGGTGTGTTTTGGGTGTGTTTGGGTGTGTATACTGTGTTTGGTTAGCGCCTGGAGCTCAGTCCAAAAAGTTCAATCTTAGTCTCCAAAAAGTTCGATCTTAGTCTCATCTGACCATAAAAGCTTTTTCCACATGGTAGCAGAATATTCCAGATGTGTTTTTGCACTGAACTCCAAGCGCAATGTTTGGCGAAAACCAACACAGTACACCACCCAAAACACACCATACCTAGTGTGAAGCATGGTGGGGGCAACATTATGTTGTGGGGATGTTTCTTTTCAGCGGGAACTGGGCAATTGGTCAGGATAGAAGGGAAAGTGGATGCTGCCAAGTACACCCACATCCTTAAGGAAAACCTGCGTCCCTCTCCTAGACAGCTGAGGATGGGGAGGTCATTCGCCCTCCAACATGACAATAATCCTAAACATATACTGCCAAAAGAACAAAGCCGTGGCCTAAGGATAGGATGGTGAATATCCTTGAGTGGCAAAGTCAGAGCCCTGACTTAAATCCTATAGAAAATCTGTGGATTGACTTGAAGAGAGCAGTCCATCGCCATTCCCTACAGAATTTGCCTAAATTTGAACATTTCTGCACGGAAAATTGACATATCCGAACAGATTGATGGCTGTAATGAAAGCAAAAGGAAGCTTTACAAAGTATTAAGTCAGGGGTATGATGACTTTTCCAACCCTGTTATTCTAGTTTTTATTTTTTTATTAATTTTCAGAACTGTTGACCTTTTTTTCATTATTTTGATGTTGTACAGCTAAATTTGTTAATAAAACTGGAAAAGATTTTTTTTTTAAATTGGTTTTGATTTCAGGCTGTAAGACAAAAAAAGTAACTATTTCAAAAGGGTATGATGACTTTCTATAGGCACTGTACATTATAAGTCCCATTGCAAAATCTTTACTTGATCAGTAGGCAAGCCTAATATCACGGGCAAAATAGCTTTTCCCTAGCTGAAAGGCGGGAATTAGGCAGAAATTAGGGGCGGAAATTAGGTCCATGGCATCCAGGCTGCCTAGCAGCGCGAATGAAGTAACTTGCAAGGCAGCATGGGTATACCCAGGCTAGATAAAGGCCCTTTCCGAAACGGAGTCCCTACTCACTTCGACTCGGTTAGCGAGTGAACTTCCTTTTCAAGTCCACTCGTGGGTGCGGAGAACACTCGCATTGAAGGGGTAGGGGTTAAAACAGCGCTACATTTCGGATGCACTTGAAGGGAGAAGGAAATTGACGTCATATCTGTTTTCATAGAAATTATGAAGGCATTATATATTAATTTGCCAATAAAGATGTTCTGGACACCCCTGTGTATTAGGATATACATCCCTCTTCTCTCCTTTCATTACTATGAGTGAGGAGTTGCATTTTATGCTTTATAAAACTTATTTTATGCTTTATTTTATTATTTATTTTATGTTTTATTTAACTTATTTAACCAAATTATAAAAGTGCTGTAAATGCGACCTGCACATGTGTTTAAATATTACAGCCTACTTCTGTACGATCTTGCACATTTTACTGAGTATCAAACTAAACATGAGTTGATACAATGTAGCTTAAATCACGCTTTTGTCTGTAAATGCTGTCATACGGACCAAAAAACGACGACGCTTACACGAGCTACACAAACACGTGAAAACGGTTGCACCTGTGTTCCAAGTCAGCATCCATGCTGACTTGCTCCTGGAGGCGTGGTAGCCCCTCTCCCTAGGCACTTCACTCGACTCAAATTTTGTTTCGGATGATACTCAATGTGGCGGACCCTCGCGTGAACGTGCAAACGAAGTGGAAGTGTTAGGGCTAGGGTTTAGGGGCACGTTTTGGAAAGGGCCATAAACTGTCAATTAAGTTCATACCCTTAAGATAACTGCTTCAAATTTGACTAAGAAAGATTTCACCAATGAAAATCACTGTGATGTGGAGGTTTTACATTTTTTTGAGAAGGTATTGAATTTCATTTCAGGATTTCTGTATATACCCTGTAGAAGTGCTGCAATTCACCTAATTTATTGTCCTTCCGCAGTTGTGAATTTTTGCACAGCTAACAAATAAAGGATGAAATGGATTATTCAGTATGTATGTATAAAAAGGGTTTTGCAGTTGAGTTTGACATATGAGAGCATACATTCATCTGTAGCATGTGAAGTGTGTGCAGAGGTTACGGTGCCATGTCGAGATGCTTATTCTCTGCATCCTGTGCTCTCCCTATGCTGTCCCAGGATGGGCATGTGGAGGTGGCCCGGCTGCTGTTGGACAGCGGGGCGCAGGTCAACATGCCGGCCGACTCGTTTGAGTCTCCGCTGACGCTGGCGGCATGCGGGGGCCACGTGGAGCTGGCTGCCCTGCTGATCGAGCGCGGGGCCAACCTGGAGGAGGTCAACGATGAGGGCTACACCCCGCTCATGGAGGCTGCCCGCGAGGGGCACGAGGAGATGGTAGCACTGCTGTTAGCACAAGGTGAATTACCACACAATGTTGTTGCACACTCACTTTGTCCACTCTAGGTTGATATCTTCAGGACTGAGTTGGTTGTTGATGTAGACAATCAAACCTGAATATAACGCAACCTGGTTCCATAATAATCCTTCGTCGGTAATTGTTGATGTTGAAAGTTAACTTCTGCTGATGCTAATGCCATCTAATGAAGATCAAGTGATCTTGAGTCGTTTCACCAGTCAGGGCCTTACAGTTGGTTTTTCTGTTGGTTACTTTTTGTAACCTGTTTATATAATCAGCAAATTCCAGATAGTGGACCTAAAATATTGAAATCACAGAGGAGTTCTTGTTGGTATGTGAGACTGCCACTGTTAAATCAAAAAGCAAGAAGAATATAGATGGCAGAATGGCACTCAATCTGAAGCTAGTTTTTCTGGGCCCGTATTCACAAAGCATTTTATCTTACCACTAAGAGTACTCCTAAATCGCGCTAGAAGATTTTAGTTAGGAGTTTTCCCCTAAAAGTTATTCACAAAGCCTTTCAGACCTACTTTTAGTAAGGAGAAACGCCCACTCCTAAACTAAAAGTGAGTCTTCGTTGGCTATGGTTGACGTCATTACTCATGCACGAGCTTGATGGAAGTGACCACCTTGATTGGCTGGTGATTATAATGCGGGAATGATGGCAAACCTCTCCTACAATGACGAGTTGAGTGACAGGTGTTAGGTCTTAGCTGGTGAGAATGCGTGTGCTATGTCGGGCTGTGAAGGATGGAAGATGATGAATAAATAGGCATAGCCTTAATGAATAAAGAGTAAAGCAAGCCTAGGCTTAATGAAACACTATGGACTGGAGCAGTATATTTGCAACATGTCTTAAATTAATCTGTATGAAAACACATAGCCTGCAAAGAGGAGAAACGATTTAATTTAATTAGGCACAATAAGACGTTACATTTAGTTTACATGCAATGGTGGTTTTGGTTGTCGGTGGCATTATTGCATTTGCATCCTTAGTTGCAATGCACATTTATTCCCTTGCATGACAGCGAGCTCCTGCACTGCACGGTCATTTCAAAACATTGCGACGTGAAATGCCACTAAAAGCGGGTTGTGAATAGCTCTTAGTGAGTTAGAAGTCCTCTCGAGTTCTTTTACGCTGTTCTAGACTTAGGAGCTACTTTTAGGCTAAAAATGCTTTGTGAATAACTTTTAGTGAAAAAAATTAGGAGTCATAAAGTTAGGAGTGACACGCCCATTATTTTTAGGAGTTCCTCCCTAAATTCGCCAGTTAGGAGCTACTTTTAGCCCTAAAATTCTTTGTGAATACGGGCCCTGGTAAAAAAGGCCACTGGCCACTTCAATTCAATTGGGTTCAATACTGACCCCTGGGGGATACCAGATGCAACACGGCAGAAATGGGACGAAATGAGATTTCTCAGGCTTGCACATTCTTTCTAGCCTTGGCTGCCCTTTTGCTGGTGACATCACAAGTTACGGTCATTACGATCCCTAACAGTGATGCATAAATCAAGTCTGATCACTTGGTGAACTAAAATTGGACAAAAACAGAACACAATATTACACTATCAAGAAATATTTTTAGTATAAACAATTTTCCTAGTGCAATTGATGGCTGTGAAGGGTCCTATTTGCTTCTCATGACTGACTGGGGTGTTGACAGCATGCTAATGTTCCTGGTTGCCTCTGTGTTCTTGTGTCAGGTGCCAACATTAATGCCCAGACAGAGGAGACCCAGGAGACGGCGTTGACCCTGGCTTGCTGTGGAGGCTTCCTGGAGGTGGCTGATTTCCTCATCAAGGCAGGGGCAGACATCGAGCTGGGCTGCTCCACACCGCTGATGGAGGCTGCACAGGAAGGGCACCTGGAGCTGGTCAAGTACCTACTCGCTGCTGGTGAGTACAATAAGGCCGACTGATAGACACGTGTAGTTTGGACAATGTATGAAATCAAAGTTGATGCCCTTAAATGTTTAAGCTATGGCCATTAGGTCGTTTTGGTACAGTTCTAGAATATAGAAT